>NC_056742.1:192225904-192525904 GCF_019279795.1 Protopterus annectens
TTGATACATTGACATAGCCAGTTAAGTGTCAAATGTTGTTTGAGTCTTGTCTTAAATTGACACAGGGTGGAAAGTAAAGTAATATCAGCTGGGAGAGAGTTCCAGGATCTACCTACAGAGTTGGCAAAGAGAGAGTCACCGGCTGTGTTATTAATTTTGCTAGTCTGAACTAGTCGTCTGTTAGAGGATCGAAGCGGTCTAGGATTGTTATAAGGGGTGATAATATTTTTAAGTGCTGGAGTATTGTCCAGATTGAGAGGATTTTATAGGCCATAATCAGTTGGTTATACTGGATTAGGCTGGGTAGTTCTAGCCACCCAAGCTGGTTTAGATTGATACAATGATGTGTCCTAAAAGGCAGCCCAGTGGCAAATCTGGCAATATGGTTGTAGCAGATTGAGAGTTTGTTAAGGACAGACTTGTTTAAATTAGAGAATAAAGGGGATGCATACAGAAGAGTTGAATGAAGGTGAGAGTGAGCTATGGCAATTCTAGCAGGAGGGGTTACGAAGGCTTTTATCCTGTAAAGTGACCCTAGTTTTTTATTGATGGTTTTGATGGATTGATTAACATGTAGGTTGAATTTAAGATTGCTTTCAATAATGACACCTAGTCATTTTGTAGAGGGATCAAGGGAGATTATTGTGCCATCATTTGATTTTATGGTAATGGTGAATGCAGTAGGCATATATGTTGGTGAGAAAAGCAACATTTTTGTTTTTGGGGGGGATTTAGGATCAGACAATGATCAGAAAGCCAGTTTTCTATTGTGTTGAAGGTGGTCTGGGTAGCTGACCATAGCTCTGTTGAAGATGTGGCTGAGCAGATCAGGGTAGAGTCATCAGCCTATTGGATACAGCTGACTTTTGGAATGACAGAATAAAGGTCATTAATGAAGATGGAGAACAACAGGGGCCCTAGTATAGAACCTTGTGGTACACCAAGTGTGGTAGGTAGGAGGTTAGAGAGTTTGTTTTGCCAAAGGACAACCTGCTGGCTGCCATTCAGATAGGAGTGAAACCATAGAAGGACTTTAATATCTAGACAGAGTGTTTTCACGGTGTGGATTAGAAGTTGGTGATCAAACATATCAAGTGCCTTGGAGAGATCCAAGAAGAAGGCCGAGGATACATAATGATTGTTGTGATTATGGTTTATGCTGTTGGGGAAGGCTAGGAGGGCTGAAGTAGTGCTGTGGTGAGGTTGGACACCATGCTGGGTGTCTGCCATAAAGTGATTCTGAATTAGGTGGTGCATCAATTATCTATGAATACATTTTTCCATAATCTTTGCAAGTGGAGATAGTATAGCTATTGGCCTATAACTGGATAATTCAGTAGAGCTGCCTACTTTGCTTTAGTCGGATTACATAGGATATTTTCCAGATGGTGGTGATTTTAGCTCCTGCTATAGTTTGACTGATTCGTATTGAGATGGGGTAAGCAATAGCATCAGCTGCTTTTTGTAGGTACTCAGCAGGGAGTTGATCAGCAGAGAGTGTTGTGGGTTTTAATGTTTTGATCAAGGTATGAATAAGTGAAGTGGCGACTGGTTGGAAGCTGAATGAGAGTTGGTTTCTAGGGGTGGTACCCTTAGGGCCAGGGGAGCTAGAAGGTAGCTAGCTAGGGCTTGAATTGTCTCATTAAAGAATCAGTTAAAACTGTCTGAGACATCCTCAGGGAGTTTATCAATGGTGGCTGCGTAGACAGGGGTTGAAGTTTGTCCAGGATGGAGTAGTTTATTTAAACTTGCCCAAAACTTCTGAGGGTTATTTTGATTTACTTTCTGTAAATTATAGCAGTAGTGTTTTTTTGTCTTGTAAAACTGATTTCTTAGTCTTGTTCCTTGATTGCCTATATTTAATGTGATATTTGGGGTCTTTAGTAGTACGACATAATGCCCATGGTTTGTTTCTAAGAGTAACTTTTAGTTTGGACTCTTTAGAAAGCCATGGCACAGGTTTTACCTTTGTTCTTATTGAGTGATCAGGTGCATGAGAATCAAGGATCTCAAGGAATTTGTTGTTACCGTATAACTGCTTCCTCTAAGGGGGAATGTTTCAGAATAGACCATTTACACGAGTTTAGTTCTTGTTAGAATTTGGCAGGGTTAAAGTATTATTGTTTCTTACCATTCTGAGTAAGGGTTGTGCTTAATTATATAGGTGAGAAGGTGATTGCTTAGATCATCAGGGAGGGTCCCTGAGGTGTACAATTGGGGGTGACATTTTATGAGTACCCAATGAAGTATGCTTTATTTTTGGTTAGGTTTACCTATCCTGGTAGGGGTGGTTATGAGTTGTGCAAATGCATGCAGGTTAACATGGGTGGTTGGGATTTCTGAGGAGCAGGTGCTCTAGTCTATGTTAAAATCTCCGAGTAGTAGGGTTTCTTGGGGGTAGTGACATGATAGCCAGTGAAGGGTATCTTCAAGTGTAGATATATTGTTACCTGGGGGAATGTGCATACAGATGATTTTGATACATTTATTTTTATTAAGTTGCAATTTGGTGGCAAAACCTCTGAGTTATTAATTTGAAGTGGTTGTATTGCTTCTATGCTGACATTCAATGCAGATTTATGGAGAACAGCTACCCCACCCCCCCTTCCTGGAAGCATGATCCAGCCTGTGTATGTTGTACCCAGGTGGTAACACTTCACTGTCTGCAGTGTTAGGTTTTAACCAGGTTTCAGATAAACAGAGAATCTCAGGGGAGTGGACAGCCAGGAGTGCATGCAGTTCATGTACCTTGTTGTTAATGCTTCTAATGTTGAGGTGACAGGCCAGGAGAGAGTTAATTGGCCTATTAATTGTAGGTTTATAGCTCGGATTACAAGTAGAGGAGGTATGTTTATCTGAAGTGGATGGACCAGGGTTAGGGTGGATATCACCACCAAATGTGAGGTTAGGTTTATACCTAGTGATAAACTTCAGGAATTTGTTTATAAGTTTATGGTAGTGTTTGGATCTAGAACTAATGTGTCTGGGATTGATGTGTTGATAGAGTGAACAGGGTGTGGGGCAGGACATGGTACTGTATGAATTGTTAAAGGTGGAAGGATTTACAGCTGGGGTTCTAGTATGGCCTTTCGAAACCTGAAATCCGGTGAGAAACTGGTATATAAAACATGTATGTAGAGAATATACACATCTATATTGTAATATAAACAAATGTAGAAATATCAAAAAAGGAATATATATATATATATATATATATATATATATATATATATATATATAAAACACGTTATAATCTTGAAATACTAAAATGTCGAATTTCAGTATCTTGAGACTATAAAGTCAAAGTTTTGAAATAGCGAAAGTGCATAATTGCGAATTTGAATATCTCAAATTCACGGTTATGGAATTCCAAGGTTGTATGTGGATGGTGTGCGGTGCCATGTGTGGATTTAGGTGTAATGTCAGATGAGTGTTTTGTAAGGGTTTTGGGTGTGAGTTTGAGTGTATGTAAGTGTACTGATATATATGATGTGTGTGTATATGTGTGTACGTGCGTGTGTATGTGTGTGTGTGTGTGTGTGTGTGTGTGTGTGTGTGTGTGTGTGTGTGTGTGTGTGTGTGTGTGTGTGTGTGTGTGTGTGTGTGTGTGTGTGTGTGTGTGTGTGTTTGATAGCCTGTCAAAATGGGGGGACAATGGGCCATATGGTGATTGTGACTATTTCTTTCAGTAATGTATGGGTTGCTAGGGTTACAGGGCTTGTTTTAATAGACATCTAACAGATATGCCATTTGACACAGTCATATATTGTTTCAGTACCTTGTGACATACCTCCTGAGATCATCACAGTGATTTACCAGAAAAATACAGGATGGCTACTACAAGCCTACATCAGCTTCATGTGATGATAGCATCGAGTTTTTGAACCGACTGAACAAATTCTTCAGTAGGTTTGATGGTGACAACAAAATAACAGCATGCAGAATCCATAAAGACAAGGATGCAGCTGTGCTGAGCTTCAATACAATCAATGTCACCAGAACCCTAAAACATGTCAACCCAAGGAAAGCAGCTGGCCCTGACAACATCATGGGCAGGGTACTAAGGGAATGTGTGAAAGAACTGGCTCCAGTACTCACTGGCATCTTCAACACTAAACTCAATCTAGCCAGTGTTCCAAAATGCTTCAAGGAGATGACTATCATTCCTCTACCCAAGAAACCACAGCCAACAACTCTGAATGACTACCAACCAGTTGCTTTAACCTCAATGTTAATGAAGTGCCTGGAAAGGCTGGTCAAAGATCATATAGCCTCAATATTACCTGTGTCACTCGCACTGTATTTTGCATACAGGACAAACCACAGTAGAGGGGATGCCATCTCACTAGCTCTCCATGAAACACTGACCCACTTAGAAGGCAAAAACTGCTATGCAAGACTGCTATTCATCGATTTTAGTTCTGCCTTCAACACTGACATCCTTCAAAATCTGATATCGAAGCAACTTTGACTGGGCATAGACTCTCATTTATGCAACTGGATTCTGAGCTTCCTTACTGAAAGCCCTCAAAAAGGTTCATGTGGGAGACAACAGCTCCAGAAGTATCATCCTGAACACAGGAGTACCACAGGGGTGTGTCTTAAGCCCTCTCCTTTTCAATCTGCTGACACATGACTGCACAGCCACACATGAGATGAATAGGATCATCAAATTTGTGGATGACACCACTGTTATAGGCCTGGTCAAAGATGGAGAGGAGGAGACCTACAGGAACGAGATTGATCAACTACTGGTCTGGTGTGACAGCAACATTCTAGCACTGAATGTCAGCAAGATAAAGGAGTTGATTTTTGATTTCAGAAGATCTCAAGTACCACACAAACCTCTAGTGATGATAGGGATGAAAATGGAAAGGGTCAAGAGTAGAAAGTTCTTGGGTCTTCATCTCACGGAGAACTTATCCTGGTCAGTCCATGTATCCAGCACAGTCAAAAAAGCTCAGCAACGCTTGCACTTTCTAAGGAAACTTAGGAAGGAAAAATTACCAAGCTCCATACTTTAGACCTTTCATAGGGGCACCATTGAATGTGTCCTGACCAACAGCATTGCTGTCTAGTATGGGAGCTGTAATAATCAGGATCAAAAAGCTCTCAAGAGAGTTTTAAGGTCAGCAGAAAGAATCATTGGCACTTCTCTTAACTCCTCTGGAAGATCTACACAAATGCCAGTGTATAGACAGGGCCAAAAAGATGTCCAGCAATCCAAGACATCTTGCCAATGGTCTGTACACTCGCCTGTCCTCTGGCAGGAGATACAGAAGCCTGCATTGTAAGACCACCAGACTAAAAAACAGTTTCTTTCCTCTCTCTGTTAGACTGCTGAACTCTTTGAAAAAATGAACCATGATGTCTGTTACATAACTAGCCTATCAAGGAGATTATTTTATGGATTTGCAATAACTAAGTGCAATACTAAGGTGGCTCACCTACACACTGAAGGACTGTAAATTGCAATATACAAACTGTGCAATAATTCAGTCTAATCGTAGATGTGCTGCTATCGTTTCAATTTTATTTGACAATATTACCTTTATATTGTTTCTTGTCTTCCTTGTCTCCTGTTCTGGTATGGGTGTGGGTCACTGCTATCCTACTTTACTTACAAATTGCTACTTATTAAAGTTCTACTGTGATATGTTATTAATTTTTCTCTATCTATATGTGCAACTGTTTCCTCCATTGAGAATGAAGTATTGTAACTTCGTTCAGCTACACTCCTGTGTAGTTCTGAATGACACTAACATTTTCTTTGACTTGACTTTGACTTTGATGTTGCACACACCAGGATTATGGACCAAATGCTATGCATTCTTGCACAATCCAGCCTGTTGATAGGTGTGCCTACAAGCAATTCACTGCTGCTGCTGTGGAAACAGTCCAGCACATTGACAAAATCAGCAAAATGGCAAAATCTCTGTGCATTTCTGTTCTGGCCTGGTCTGATTTCCAGTCCACATTTGGGTAATATAAGTCAGACAGGATCAGGGTGACAGGCAGACTACAAATAGATTTGTAGGGGATAAGATATGTGGGTGTTATTGTCCTAGGTCAGATATGTTTACCTATAGCTGCCAGTACCTTGCATTGGGGTCTTCTCAATGGTTGACTGCACTTGGAGGGTCTTGTGTGTGTCAGACGGTTTGACCAGCCTGGAGGTGTGTGTTTGTCTCACATATATGTATGGCCCACTTTATTTTGCTTGGATGGCCACATTCTGGGGTCATGATGTTGCATAGGATGAATGATCAGGGAAGGGTGTGTTTCTCCCCATGGCTGAGGGCCAGGGTTCTGTGGGTGCAGACATGTCACCATCTTCCAGGGTTAGGACTACCTGCAATGAGTGCATTCCCATGTTTAGACTCCTAGCCCTGCCTGTCAGCTGTACAGAGTATCACAGAATGTCCACATCCATGACTTTTATATCTTCTTGGTCACCCAAACAAGTGTGATTTTCACGGACAAGTGTTTGGCAAATCACTCAGGTTGAAGTCAGATATTACTGACCGTTGACATTGCAGTTTCAGACTTTGTACCCATCAGACATTCCATGCTGCTACAATCATTCCGTCAACTTTATAACATTATTAGAGTAGTATTTCAAAGGTGTCCTTCTCTTTGGACCTTTTTCACTCCATTATTCATGGCTTTGTCCAGATTCCTAGCTGTCTGACACTGGCAGGTTTTCTCATAGCAGTTAGCGGCATTGCCTTTCTTTGCATTTTGTAGACTGAGTTATGTTGGTGTTATGGACCCCATGACCCTCCTTAACGGAGCACTTTGGGTGAGGCATAGGCATTTGCCAGAGGCCTGTAGGTCAGGTGTGACAGATGCAGGCCATCTGTAGCAAGGCAGTGCATTCTGATGCTCATATGTTCCCAGGCGGCTGGCAGCAGACAAGACTGGGATGGTGCCAATAAGTTGACTGTGGGTGTTACTGACTATTGCTTTCTGTTTGTGTTGAGACATCACTCTAATTAACAGCTGGATACTGTTTAAGGCTAGGGATATGTTACTGCATTTCTATGGGACTATGGGGGGCACAGCTGTATACAATACACATTTTCAGAGACTGTGTTGATATTTGCTTAATATTTTGGTCCCATTTAGCATAGTGGTGTGCCCTATCTTTGAGATTACAGGCATAACAGTATTGACCACAGGTCAGATTGTTCTGGTATAAACACTTGTAATTTTAGACGTCTTACCTTTCAAAGCCATACTGCCACTGCTGGACCTGCTGTGATATCACTGTGTAAAAGTTTGTAGGTGGGAATTTCACCATGTGAGGGCCTTTGCCAGACATTTCTGTATGGTTTTCTACAGCTTATCTGTTGGGTGAGGCTGGGGGTGGGTATGGGACCCCCACTCTGACATCCATGCATGTGACCTATGACCCCCCACTTATTTGGCTCACCACATATACTGCAGTGCAATTTGTCAACTAGGGTGGTACTGCATGGTGTGGGTAGGCCAGTACTGGGGATACACTTCCTGCTGTCCCACAGAGCTTTCAGTTGTCTGCTGCTATCCCAGTTAGCCACCCCATTTCCTTGCATGCTCGATCAATACCACAGATATGCTATCAGAAGATTTCACTCCATTAATTTATTTTGTTAAGGAGACTGGCTTACCTTATGCCTGAGGCAGTTGTGAGGATGATGCTTAAGGGCTGACTATGTCAGATGCATGCAGTACACTGCCTATACATGGTAAGGTATAGGTGGTGTGATATTTGGCATCCATTTTACTGTGTGTATGAGTCAGAGAGAGAGAGAGCGAGTGAGAGATCAGTCACTGGGGCCCTACAGTGTCAATGTATGTGCTATGCTTTGTGTCTTTACCATGACCAGGGCATACTAGGTACTCCTCCATCTGCCTATAGTGGCAGGCTCAAGATGTTCCTCCACCAAGTCCCTCTGTGCCTGTGGAGACCTTGGCAATGGTGGGGGGGGGGCTATGTGGCCCTTCCCCATTTTGTTTCTGCTGCAGCTGTTTCCATAGGATCATATTGTGTAGCATGGCACATACTATGAACATGTGTGCACATGTAAATGGAGAGTACTGCAAGGCTCCACCAGATATCTCAAGGCAGCAGAACCATGACTTGAGCATCCCAAACATGCATTCTGTAATGATCCTGGATTGTGCGTGTGACTCATTATGGCGTTCTTGTGTGGGTGTGTGTACATTTCTGATGGGTGTCATCATCCACGGCTCCAGTGAGTAGCCAGCATCCTCCACCAGATGGCCATATGGGATGTCCCCATTGGCAAACAACCGGTGCAGGTGTGAAGAAGGCCAGATGTGGGAGACATGATACCTTCCAGGTTTGCCAGCACACAAGTTCATGGTAATGCCTTGGGCATCACACATAACCTGGCAGTTGATGGAGTGGAACCACTTGTGGTTTAGGTAGACCCTACCTGTTCACCAGGTAGTGCTTTGATGTAGATGTGCATGCAGTCTATGGCACCCAGTACCTCTGGGTATTCTGCTACATGGTGGAAGAGATGCATATTTCTGGTCCTCTCCTCATGGGTGCTGGGGAAGTAAATGTGCTCAGTGGCATGTGTTCACATGGCATCCAGGTACTGGTGGAGTATCCTGGATGCAGATGCCTGTGAGACCCCCATGATATCCCCAGTTGGTCTTCGGAAAGTACCTGTGGCTAGTATTCTTAAGACTACACATGCCTTAGTATCCACTGGGATGGTTTCCCCTCTGTTAGTTCTGGCTCTGAGGTGAGGCCATTACAGTTCAACAAGTTGCTGAAATATGTCTCTGCCCACCTTGTAGTGCTGTACTACCTCCAGATCATGTAGCCCCTGGTAGGTTACCATGGGTCTGAACACTCTTCTCCTCCTCCTCGGTCTGAGTTGGTTGCCAGCATTATCCTACTCACCACCCTCAGTCTCTAGCACATACTGATAGATCAGAGCAACAGTAGCTCCTAACATTTTTTTAGATTTGTCAGTTTAAAATTCCCCTGAATGTGTACACTAGTGATGTAGAGTTTGTGCAGAAAAACATATTGAAAGGTGTTAGCATAGTTTATAGTAGTGTGCTGGGCTGCTGTCTGTGTAATTGGCTGATTCTGATACATTCCACCTGCCAGCTATGCTAGTTCTTCTTGATTGCCTTCCATCTGCTGTTTCCCCTTCCTATTTCCTCCCAGTTTATGTCCCAATGCATGCTGTGCATACCTGGTGTTCAATTATAAACAGTTCTGTTATTTCTGTTGTTTTTTTTTTTTTTTTTGGGCCTGGTGCATGCCATGCACACCCGTTTAGCTAAAGTAAACTGTTTTAAGCAGAACTGGCTCTCCCTGGATGCGAATATGCTCTGCATTTAATTGTATAAATAAATACAGCCTCAGACATACCCCCTTCCTTAGCTGTGCTTAGCTAAAGGCAAACATAGGCCACTGAGCTCCAATGTGCTTACAGCAAGCATGACACACACCCTTTTCATATTAGCTTCTCCTGTCTACATGGTGGTGTTGGGGCACCTACACAGGTGCAGTCTGACACTTAGAAGAAATTTGTGATTCAGTATAACTCCCCTCATTTGCATACACTACTGCCTTACTCCATAGTTTCCACACTTACACTGGGCCTTTCCCCTTAGCAATCACTATTCCCTGTTATTGTTTCATTCTGCATGCCATTGACTATGATAGCAAAATGCAGATTTCTGTAAAAAAATATTTTTCCCTTTCTTTTCTATTTTCTGCATGATCCCATTTGTGCACCACTGCCCTATGCTTAAACGTCTGAGTTCGGCCCCAAAAAAAAAAGTTTTATTTTAAAAAAATGAAAACTATTTTTCATGCCAATGGCCATATATTTGGCTATTGGCATGCCTACTGAATATAATAGATGCTTTCTTTCGAGCTGTCATGCCTCTGTTTTTTCATTTGCAGAAATGAATTCAGCTAGTAACTGAATACATTTCTGCAGTTTACACTATTCCTGCACAGACACTTGCCTGCTTGATGAATCGTTAATTCACTTCATTTGCATGGTTTTCACCAGCAAAGGAGGTAATTAGCATTAGGCAGTGGCGTCCATGCAGGAATAGTGTAGGAGTGCTCGTGCACATCCTGGGAGCTCTATACTGAATCGCTCGACAGAATTATTGCATGCAGCAGCTCCTGCACTATTCCTGCATGTCATCCAGGGCTTGCTGAATCCTGGGGCCTGAATTTTACTCTATTGTTATTTGTTTATCTTGAACACTCCTTATTCTGGTTTTGCAGAGCTTTGTATTTGTGTGCTGTAAGTTGGAATACTTCAATGATGCTACTAGTTGTGTGAATAAAAGTTGAAATAAATTCTTATGGCCATTATCTGTTTATCACAAACAGATGTATGAGATGTACTTAGCCAAGCAACTGACTGTAATGAATACATATGAGGCTGTCTATGGACAAAAGTGACTGAGCTACCTGCCCTCTGTTCATATAAGATAACCATTATTTTGGCTTTGCATTTGTGTGCTGCCTGCTGTAATGTTTAATGTTGCCATTTGTTCAAATATCATATATCAGAGAGGGTTAATGGCATGGTGTCAGTAATTTATGGATATGGTTCCTCTCAATAAATGAAAATGACTGTATTTAGGGAAGTTGTTGCTGTTTAATTGTAACAAGTTAATCATAATTTCTTTCACTTTCCTTAATGGTCAGATGTAAGCATTGTTTAAAGTAATTGGATATCTGTAGTTGTCTGGAAATGATGCTTGTGATGGCCACTGACAATTGGCCCTTTAGTGCTGTTAGTAACACTGTCATCTCACAGTGTTTTGTTCTTTGCTTAAGTCTTTAACTTTGATTCATTCTTTATAGAGTCTGCATATGGGCTTTGTCTCTGTGTGGGATTTGTCCATGTGATTTGGACATAGGCTAACATGGATGGTCTCAGCCATCATCTCTGCCTTGGTCCACACATAGTCTAAAACCAGTCCTTATGAGAAGTGTGCAAAGGGTGTTACTATAGCTTGTCCTCTCGTAAGGTGACATTTGGTTATTATTTCTTTAACGTTCCTTACATTATAGACTCAGATGTGTGTGCACAGACGTTCAGCATAGCTTGCCTAGGGGCAATATACTGTCCACAACTATCAAGTGTGGATTTCATTCCTGTGATCATTATTATTTATTTATTTATTTTTGCTTTCCTCACACTTACATGTCAGGTGTGTATACAGGTTGCTATCTTTTGTCAGTATAGGGTAAGGAGGCATGCTAAGTATATGCATATTCAGGAATAAATTGAAATATATTAATGTGGCCATCTCTTCTTTCTCTTTCTTTCCAGTGTATCATTAGACATCTACACAGAGGATAGCTGTCTTTTGGATGAAGGAGTGAGGATGCATGCTGAAATATATTCTTTGGGACATTTGTTCCTTCACCTTCATCCCAATCCTACACTAGAGGGGTACACAGATGTTGGCTATTTTTTGGGGGGAGGTGGGGAGGCAAACATCATTCCCAAGTATGATTTATATGTTTGTGCAATCAGTTGTCTTTTATTTTTGTATTGGGAACAGTTATTTTTTTTTAATGTTGAGGATTAAACTTTGGAAACAGTTTTGTTCTTCTCTGAAAGAAAAAAAAATAGACTGAATGCATTTTTTATTTATTTATGTATTTATTTATTTATTTATTGCTTTTGTTTACCAAAAGACTTCAGTTGGGCAGCAACTCCCATTATCAGTGGAGGCCTGGGGAGAAAAGCTTCAGAATACACACTCAGTTAGTTGAAACAATATAACATAGAAACATTTTACTCACTTTAAACAATATAATAAACAAACATTTTTGGTATACACTGTAAAGTATGTTCATAGTTAGCTAGTAGCCGAATACATTTCTGCTAAATACAAAACAAAGGCATGATAGCCTCAAAGAAAGCATGTATTCCCCTAATTAGGCATGCCAATGGCCAAATATATGGCCATTGGCATGGAAAAGTAAATAAAACTTTATAAAATACATTTTTTGGCCGATGTCGGCCATTTAAGTATAGGGCAGTGCTGCACAAATGGGACTGTAGGGAAAATAAAAAAAATGTAAAAATTCAAATTAATGTGAAATCTACATTTTGCCATTATAGTCAATAGCATGCAGAATGAAAACAGACTAGGGAACAGTGATTGCTAAATGGAAAGGCTCGGTGTGAGTGCAGTAATTATGGATTAAGGCAGTGGGGTATGTTAATGAGGGGACCTATACTGAATCACAAATTTCTTCTAAATGTCAGACTGCACCTAACCGTGTAGGTTCTCTAAAATGGCTGTGTAAACAAGAGAGTTAGATGACATCAAAAGGGGGTATCATGCTTGCGGTAAGCACATTTGAGCTCTGCTGCCCAGGTTTGCACATAGCTAAGCACAGCTAAGCTGGAGAGTGTCATACTTAGCTTAACTGTGCTTAGTTAAGTGTGTTTGTGACCAGGGGACACCATTTCCTTTTCAGCAGTGTTTACAATCACTGAACAGGTTTGCGTGGCACACCCCAAGGCTTAAACAGGTAGGATTTATGGAAAAAACAGGAAACTGCAGAACTGTAGAAATGCAGTATAAATTACTAATTGACACTCTGAATCTCACTATGGGTCATTGAAAGCACCCAATAATACTGCAAGCAGGTGCCTGTGTAGCAGAAAATGGGAGGAGATATAACAAAGAAGTAAAAATAAAAGTGCAACCACACAATAAAGGAGAAATGCAGTATAAATTACTAATATGGGACTCTTGCAACTCACAATGGGCTATTGAAGGCACATAACAATAGAGCTGGAAGGTGGCTGCATAGCTGAAAATGTGAGGAGATGTAAATTAAATAAAGTAATAATAGGGCAACAGCAGAATAAAGGCAATCATGCCTCTAATGCCTCTAACACTCACAGTGGTCAGTTCAAAGCAGGAGTAATATAGCCGGCAGCTGGAATGTATCATAGACAGCCAATCACACAGGCAGCATCTTCAGCACAACAGTATAAACTTTGGAAGCACCTTACAGTCTGTTTTGTCCCATAAACTCTGCACCATTGGTGTATACATGCAGGGGATTTTAACTTGAAAAATGTTAGAGGCTGCCATTGCTTTGATCCATCAGTATGTGCTGGGGGCTGACGGTGGTGAGGAGGATAATGCCAACATCCACCCCAGACTCAGGAGGAGGAGAAGAGTGTTCAGACCCAGGGTAACATACCAGGGGTTACATGACCTGGAGATAGTAGAGCACTACAGGGTGGACAGGGACATACTTAAGCAACTTGTTGAGCTGTACTAGTCTCACCTCAGAACCAGAATGCATCCCAGTGGATACTAAGGTATGTGTAGCCTTAAGAATACTAGCTACAGGTAATTTCATAAGACTGACAGGGGACATCATGGGGGTTTCACAGGCATCTGCATCTGCTACCACATGCCCGTGAGCACATATACTTCCAAGGTGGATCCCCCCTTGTGGAGTGGGATAACTGGCTGTGCGCCACTCAGTGGGCACAAAGCCTGAGGTGAGTCTATGATTAAACATGACACTTAGGTGAGTTGCCAGTTAATTTTGTATTTCATGTAATACACAGCCCAGGATGTCATTAGGTCCCATGGATGCTGTATTCTTAGCTTTGGAGAGTGCATTTTTTACTTGTGTGGCCATTATTACCAGAATTTGGCAATCTTCCATTATTGAGATGGGCCGATTAGAGGGTGAGAGGGGAGTGAAGTTAGCACTGAATTGGTCTGCCAGGATATTGGCAATATCCTTGGGAATCAGTATATTTATTGCCATTCTGTTGTAGCTCAGAGCAGATCTGAGCATTGTCATTTAGATTCTTGACATAGTTATAGAATGCCTTGTGGTTGTCTTTGGAATCTTTAGCAATTTTATTTTCATAACTAGTTTTGGAGGATTTTATGAGGGATCTCAGCTTCTTACTGAGGCTGGTAAGGGAGTATTTTGCATCCTAGGATTTTCCTCTTTTCTGCAACAGTTTCTTACTTTTGTTATAAGGTTTGCTTATGGCAGGGGACCACCAGATCGGCTCCCTTTTTTTGGAGGAGAGCATCTTGGTTCTATTTGGGATGGCACGATTCATGCATGAATGGATGTGATCATACAGTACCTTAGTGCAGGATTCAGCAGTTGAACTTTCAGTTCCCGTCTGCATGGGTGTCATGATGTGGATGCTAAGGGTGATTAGCTTATGTTCAGACCTGACCAACAAGGGGGTGATGATAGGTGTGGAGCATCAATTTCCCATGTTGGTAATGACCAGGTCTAAGATATTGGAGACCCTGGTAGGACTATAGATTAGTTGATCCAGGGCATTGGAATTTATGAATTCCAAGAACCTTTGGGCAAAGGACATCAAAACACCACCCAGTGAGCAGGGTAGGGTCTAAAATAAACCTCAAGGGCTTACCCTCCATCAATTTCCAGGTCATTTGCAATGCTCAGGGCATTATCCTGAAAGTGTGTGCTGGCAGCCCTGGAAGTTATCACAACTCCCTCATCTGGCATTCCTCACAGCTGTATCAGGGATTTTCAAGGGGGGGCATACCGTATGGCCATCTGGTGGGGGATACTTGCTATGCACTGGAGCCATGGATGATGACATCCATCAGAAATGCACATACACCCATGCAAGAATGCCATAATGAGGCACACGCACAAACCAGGATCATTATAGATAATGTGTTTTGGATGCTCAAGTCATGAGTTTCGCTGCCTGGACATATGTGGTGGAGCCTTGCAGTACTCTTCAGCAACATGTGCACACATGTTCATAGTATGTGCCATGCTACACAATATGATCCTGCAGAAACAGCTGCAGGAGGAATAGGACGTGGAAGGGCCAGACATCTCCCACCATTGAAAAGGTCCCCACAGGCACAGAGGGACTCAGATGAGGAACCCCCTGAGCCAGCCCCTGTAGGCAGATGGAGGTGTGCCCAGTATGTTCAGGCCTTGGCAAAGAGGCAATGCATAGCACACACACTGACACTGTAGGCACCCAGGGACTGATACCTCTTTCTACTCGCACAGTCAATAAAAAGGGATGACATATGCATCGCACTACCTGTAACTTATCATGTATTGGCAGTGTACTGTGTGCATCCAACATAGGCAGCCCTCAAGCACTGTACACACATTTGTCAGAGTCACAAGGTAATTCAGTACCTTAACAGTAAATTAATGTATCATTATGTTCTGGTAACATTTGTTTGGTATTGTTGCAAGCATGCAAGGGAATGGGTTGGACTACTGGGATAGCAGCAGACAATTGACAGCTGTGTGGGACACCAGGTAATATCTGCCCAATACTGGCCTCCCAACACTATGCATTAGTACCCTATGTGGGAAGTACCACAGCAGTATATGTGTGTGGCAATTAACTTGGCGGTCATATCTGACAGCCATGGATGTCAGTGTGGGGTCCCATACCTACCCCCAGAAACACAAAACAAGTCAGCTGTTGAAAACAGGAGAGAAATGCCTGGCAAACCTCCACAAATGGCAGCAATGTGAAATCACCCGCCATAGACCCACACAGTCATAACACAACAGATCTTGCAGTGGCAGTAAGGCTCTGAAGGGTAACAAGTCTGACACGCAAATGTATGCCAGTACAATCTCACTTGTGCTCTTAACTGATATGCCTGTAGTCTCCAAGACAGGGCACAATAGTATGGTAAATGGAAAATAAAGGTAAAGCAGATATCAGCACAGTCTCTGCAAATGTCTACAGTTGACAGGTGTGCCCCCCCAATATATCCACAAAAATGCAGTAACGTGCATGTTTGCAGGGAAATAGCAGCAAAACACAGACTGATAGGGCTGTTCCAATACACATAAAAGCATGTTGCATGTGCTCAATATGCAGGGGTCAATGAGCTATGTGCATGTGTGGTGAATACTGTTAGGATCTGACCAGCATGTTCTCCTGCCTGTCATCTTGTACTGCCCTGGGAACAGGCTGTCTGCACAGGGCTATGGACAGATAACTGCAGTGCTGACTATTATGCATGTCAGTGATACCTAGTGTTCTGCGAACTAACATACTTGGAAGTCATAGTGCTATGGGGAATATACTACACATAGAATGGACTTCTTGAAGCCTGTGTAACTGATGTGCTATGCCGTTTGTGAATAATAATGCGTTAATTGTCAATGTGGCTTTTTTTTCCTTGTTTTATGTCTGCTTTTGTATATAATGGACATGCCTACACAGTACAATGCAGTCTGTACCCACACACATAACACCAAACCTCTGACAGCAACATGTCTGAACAAGGGCAGAAGTAAATGTGGAACAAAGGCACAATGATAGGCATGTGTTGCAAATATTGCTCTGTCATACTGAGAAAGTAGGTAGGGTGAAGGACTTGCAGTACAGCGAATTGTCTGAAGGTTATGTAGGCTGACACAGGAATGTCTGTCAATATTTTGTTACTCTTGAATTATACTGAAATAACCTACCATAAAAACACATGCTTATGCAGACTGGACAGAACCTGTAGCCAAACAGATGGACACTGTGCCAAATATTTACAGCAGACAGGTATGGCCACACCAGGATATGATATCTCAGGTTACACAGATAACACAGAAGCAGAAGATCACCTGCCATTATATCAACATGTTGCTGGACTTTCACTCAACTGGCTGTAGCCACACCTCCCAATTGGTCTTGTTGGGCAAGAATATACATAGCTGCCATTGTAATATCAGTCTACACATCAGACGACTAGTATTCCTCTGGTACAGCACTGTGATGATTTCAGGATGTCTGACACTAGGTAATGATGCAATGCATTGCACTGTCAGAATACAGGTATGTCAGAAATTGTCTGCCAAAACAAACAGTTAGAGAGTGAAAAGGCCTCTGTACTCCTGAGAGGTATGTTTGTCACACACAAAACCCTGGACCTGAGTACACTTATCTCTGGAATGGAGTCCCACTCTATGCAAGGTTACACTGGGCATGCTCCTACACACAGAATCACAGGACATGTTGCAATGGAGTCCCACTCTAACTATGCAAGGTCACACTGGGCATGCTCCTACACTTAGAGAATCACAGCACATGTTGGAATCCACATTGGTTATGACTATATTGTGTAGATATATCTGTGCATACAAACAGCTATTTATACCTAACTGTCCCAACACACACACACATCAGACAGGATTACCCAAGCCAGCTGTAGGTGGTCCATATATGATATATCTGCATCTGTTGTGTGTGACACACAGGCATAAATATATGGTCAAAAGATAACTGTATATGTCAAGCATACACACGCATAGATGTGGGGAAATAAAAGAAAGTGATAGAAAGTGATAGACTGAGACACACAGGGGGACACAAACAGCAGCGTGGATCACACACATGGCTACCCTGAATGGCATACAGTGATGTCCTGCTGTGGACAGTGGCATAGTGATTTTAAACTGTTGCATGTGCAAGCATGAAAGGTGAGCCCCATTGTGTAATAGTATGTTGTACATACTAAGCTATTTACAAAGAATGTATTAGAATACACCTCTTAAGTGCAAGCTTCTTTAAGATGTGCAAGCATGAAAGGTGAGCCCCATTATGTAATAGTTAAGATCACATCACCTGCCTGTGTGTCTGTGTGTGTGTAGGTATAAGTATTAGCAGACTGTTCCCGCTCAGTGCACATCACATTGGCCATCTGCACAAGATCTGCTGCTGTCAGTCACCTTAGAAGTACCATTGGATACCTACAACCCCTATAAGCTCTGTAGTGCATGCAATAACTGTGTAAGGCTATAGTACAAGTAAGTAAATAGGTAGGAGTTCTAAACTCAATTCTGGCAACTGTGTGTGTGTGTGTGTGTGTGTGTGTGTGTGTGTGTGTGTGTGTGTGTGTGTAATAGTGGTGTGTCCAAGACTGAGGGAGTTGTGTGTTTGTTTGTCTGCTTGTAGGTGAAACAGTTTTATGCCAGTCCCACCCACAACAATTCACACTGACCCACCTTATCAGTCCAGATGAAGTGAGTCCTTTATGAGCAACTTTGGCCAGCTGTCATCCCTATAAGCTCAGTAGTGCATGTGATAAATGCTTCACACTATAGTACAAATAATTACTTTGTCATGGGTTCTACGATTATCGGCAACTGTGGGTGTGGGTGTGTATGTTTGTAAACAGAAGTATTTTGATATGTTTCCCACATACTGCCCCACTTTATCAATCCTGCTGACATTATTCCCTTTATAGGTTCACAAGTGTGTAGCAGGCTAAAGGCCCAGGAGTCATTACAAGCCTAGAACATAAAAGGGCCCTGCCATTGTGCCATCCGATGTTACTTCCCAGTGCCTGTATCAAGTAGAGCCACTGCAGAGATCATTGGGTTGAACTGTCTTTGACCCACCCAATCATTCAGATTTCTCTGAAACAGGGTCAGCTAGGTGCTGTGTATTACATGTAAGGGAAATGTATTCTAGGGCATGTGCAGTCTCTTGGCGAGGGACCTGTCCCACCGGCATATTATGGTGATTGTGGTAAGTCTCTGCAGTGTGTGGTGTGGATGAATTGGGATGTCTTTATAAGTAGCATCTCTAAAACAGCTGGGTCACACATGGCTTTGTAAGTCAAGCAAAGATAGCCACTAATTAGGTGGTATGACACAGAGAATAGCTTTGAGTGTTCTTAGTCTGTCTGTGTAGGATGTGTATGTAATGCCTAGGAACCCCTTTGGGAGGTGCTTCTGTGGCCTCTCCAGCTGTTGCAGGTATCTAGTGAGGTACATTTATTATTTGATTTATTTTATTTATTTGCAGTAGGTTTACCAGGATAGTCCATTGGGCCAAGATGAACCCATTTTCAATGGAGTCCCGGGGAGAAAAGCTCCAAAATCAAGCAAGGTTACAATAAGGTTTTAGGTTACAATCATTACAAATATTACAGGCTAGAGAAAAAACATTACAAATAGTACAGACTAGTGAAAAACATTACAGATGCTACAGACTAGTTAAAAACGAACATTACAGTATAAATACTGAGAAGCCATTACATCTTAAAGAAGCTTGCACTTAAGAGGTGCATTCTAATACATGCTTTGTAAATAGCTTAGTATGTACAACAGCAGGATGTATGAGTTAGGAGAGAATGTAAAATGGAAATTGCCACTGTAAAGAGGGGAAGAGATTATGTGGGGTGGGAGCAGGAACATTACCACTGGGATATTAGATGTGAGTGAAGAGATTTTTTGAATAAAAAGTGGTAAGAGGTGGTACGAATGGATGGTGGTAGGGAGTTCCAGAGACGTGCTAGACCGTAGGATAGGAGATTTTTACCTGAGGGATGAGTTGGTTTATACAATTCTATTAGGTTTTGGTTGTTAGATCTTAATAATCTCTCAGGGAGGTGCATTTTAAAGGCAAAAGAAAGGGAGGGACAGAGGGAGGGGTTGAAAATGAGCTTGTGTGCAAGAGTAAGTTGAGTAAAGGTGAGATGATTGGATAGTTCTAGCCATTTTAGTTTGTGGAGAGATGTACAGTGCTGGGTGGAGGACTTATGGCTGGTGGCAAACTTGGCAATTTTGTTGTAGCAAGAGGAAAGTTGTGTTTTAAGGGAAGATTGTAGGCTATTTAGGAGTGGGGCTCCATACAGGAGGGAGGTGATAAGAAATGAGGTAGAGAGAGTGATTTTAGTGGAGGGTGTGAGATAACGATTTTGTCGGTAGAGCATGCCAAGTTTTTGGTGAGTTTTTTGATATTTAGTTGAAGGTGGGAGTTGAATTTAAGCTGACTGTCAATTTGGACTCCTAGTAATTTGGCCTCTGATGCCAATTCAAGAGATGTGTTGTTGTGGCTAGTGATAGAGAATATGGTTGTATTGAAAGAGGTGACTTTAGAGGGAGTAAATACCATTAATTTAGTTTTAGAAGCATTGAGTGTTAGGTGATTTTTTTTCATCCATTGTTCAGTGGTTGAGAATGCATCTTGTGTAAGCTTTAGGAGTGTAGGGATGGAGGTGGCAGAACAGATAATAGTTGAATCATCTGCGTATTGGATGATATTTGAGAAAGGGATGGAGTCGCAGAAGTCATTTATAAATATATTGAAGAGGAGGGGACCCAGTATGGATCCCTGGGAAACTTCATTTGGGGTGTTAAGGAATGAGGAGGTGGCCTTTTTACATTTTACTGCTTGATATCTATTGGATAAGTAGCTGGAGAACCAGTTCAGAGAGGAGGGTAATAGGTTAAGCTTAGAGAGTTTAGTTAGAAGTAGATTGTGAGAGATAGTGTCAAAGGCCTTTGAGAGGTCAAGTAGGAGGGTAGAAGCAATGTGGCTGGTGTCCCGGGCTTTATTCACAGTTTCCAGGGAGGAGAGGAGGGCTGTTATAGTGCTGTGACCAGGTCTAAAACCATGTTGTATGGGAGTTAGTAAGTGATTGTCTAAGAGATGTGGTAGGAGCTGTAGATGGATACACTTTTCTAGGAGTTTAGAGATAGGAGACAGGATAGCGATGGGACGGAAATTAATAATATTGTTATTGTTGCCACCTTTATGTAAAGGTATGATGAAAGCCTTTTTCCAAATTTGGGGTACTATGCTTTCTTGGATAGAGCGGTTGATTAGAATGCTGATGGGGTAGGCAATGGCTTCAGCAGCTATGCTAAGAGAGTATGAAGGAATGTTATCGAGGGCATTAGAGCATGACTTCAGTTTCTGAAGGAGTTTGTTATGGTAGATGTGGGTATAGGTTTTAATGAGAAAGATGGAGAGTGGGAAGAGGGGGTATTTGAGGCTGGTGGTGATAGAGAAGAAATGAGAGGAGAAGCAGAAGTGGGGGGTGTAGTGTTAGTAGAGGAGGATGGGGGTGAAGTGGAGGGTGTGGTGATGTTAGAGAATGAAGAGGTTAGTTTGGAAACAGAATCACTGAAAAAAGAGTTAAATTGTGTAGCCAAATCTATGTCAGGAGCATTAGGGTCTGGGCTGGGGTTATCTGTTTTGCTGGGATAAAGGAGGGTGGGTATTCCTTTCCAGAATTTTTGAGGGTTTGTTTTATTGTTGTTTTGGGGTATGGAGAAGTAATTCTGTCGATCAGTGATGATGAGCTTTTTTACTTTGTTTCTAAGTGTTTTGTATTCATTATGGGTGGGGGGAGTCCTATATTTCTGGTAATGTGCCCAAGCCTTATCTCTGCGGCACATGGTTGCTAGTGTGTTTTTGGTTAGCCAAGGGGCAGTTTTGATTTTTGTTCATTTTGTCCTTATGGGAGCATGGTAGTATAGGAGGTTTAAGAAAGTTGAGTTGAAGTGGGCAACTGCATTTTCCAGAGATAGAGTTTTTAGAGTGTTCCAGTTTATTGCTTTTAGAGAGTTATATAAAACCAGAAAAATAGGTGTGGACCTCTTGGGTTTTCGATCCTGAGCACAGAAATAGTCAATTTTAGGTCTCACACATAGCAAAAGAACCGAAGATCTGTTCAAGAAGGACAACGGAGATCGACACCACAGCGGAACACCGAAGGACACAACAGCAGCTCTTCCCAGAGCCCATTGTGTCCATACACAAAACAGCTCTTCTCAGAGCTCAAGTGGATCTGTACCTTACACCAAACAGCTCTTCTCAGAGCTCACAGTACACCAAACAGCTCTTCTCAGAGCTCACAGAGATCTGTATAAGCTCTGGTAAGAGCCACCGGAGACACATTGAAGAATAAAACAAAAAAGTTCTTATTAGAGCTACCACCAACACCCGAATGGGCATTCAAAACACAAAACAGCTCCTTTAAGAGCTAGCTCCACCACCAACTACACGTGGAAATCTGTTCACCATTTAGGATCAAGAGTGAAAGACATTGTAAAATTGATTTTAGAGAGTTAGAAAAGGTAATGGGGTTGAAGTTTTTTTTGGTAGTGAGTAGTAATATAATTATGAGTAAGGAGTAAGGTTGAAGGAAGTCGATGAGTGAATGTGGTAAGTGGTCACTAATGGGATCGGGAAGGGTGCCACTGTCAAAGAAATAATGGTGGTGAGAGACTAAAATCCATTCTAGGGTACTACCACTGAAGAGGTTTTTTGAGGGGTGGGTTATGGAGTTGATTAGCTGTGAGAAATTATAGAGGTTGATGTTAAGTGGGTTTGTGGGAGACTGAATGGAGGACCAATTGATATTCATGTCTCCCAAAATTATTGTTTCATTGCTAATGTTGGTAGAAAGCCAGGAGATGATGTCCTCGAGTGTAGAAATATTGTCACCAGGGGGGATGTAGAGGGAGGCTATACATATGTGCTTGTGTTTGTCAACTTGAAGTAGTGCTAGGAGTAATTCAGCATTATTGATGTGGGGAGTAGGTTTGTTATAGGGAGTAACTGACAAGGAGGATGAGTATAAGAGAGCTACTCATACCCATTTTTTGTGGGTTCTATCTTTTCTAATAATAGAATAGTTTGGTGGTATTATTTCAGAATCTTTTATATGGGGTTTTAATAAGGTTTCAGAGATGGACAGGATGTCAAGTTTATTATGTGTAAGCCAGGCATGGAGGTTTGGGATTTTGTTAGCTATACTTTGGGAGTTTAAAGAGGTAAGTAGTATGGACTTGTCTATAGCGGGGGTGGTGGGAGGGTCTGGGTTAGGGTGAATATCTCCAGATAATAGAATGGTAGTTAGATGTAGGATTAGGTTGGAGAGGTACTTGGACTGCTTAGAATATAGGTTGAGCTTTATTATAATTGTGAAGGATTTGTTAGTTACTGAAGGGATAGAATATTTATGAGGAGTAATAAGTTTATATGGAAAGAGTAGATTTTTTAATATGATACAGGCAGGGAGATATTGGGATATGTAGGTATAAGAGTGGTGAGGTAAAATGGTTATTTGGAAGGATTGTGAGTGGTTAGTGTTAATGGGCTGGGTGAGGTAGTAGATGTAGGATATGTTGAGAAGAAGTAGTAGCAAAATAGAGAAGGATGAGGGTTTTGAAGGCATGGTGGGATAGGGCTGTTAAGAGTAGATATGTTGTGGCTGAGTAATTTACAGGTGCAAGAGAGTTGTATGTTTACAGAGGAGCAGGTAAGACTCTAATATAAGTGAGTGAATGAAGAGTTGAGAATGATTGATATGGGTGGCATTAGGAAGTGGGTGTTGACAGAGCAATGGAGACTAATTGGCCAGGCAGGGTAGTGGGTATGGTTATAAAGGAATAAATGTAGAGGTGCTGGGGGTGGGTGAGATATGGAGGGCAGGGTAGGGGAGTGGAGTGAGCCCACAGGGAGACTGAAGTGGGTAGAACCAAGAGCCAAGGGAAGGCAGGAGAAGAACGAGAATCAATCAGTGGAGCGTTGATTGCTGAAGGTAAGTACAGGGGATAGGGATTTAGTAGGATACAGTGGGCCTGATGTTTAAGAAAAAAAGAGAGAGAAAATAGAGAATTTAGAACTATACAGAAGACAAGAAAGTAAAGCGAAGATATAGGAAGTCAAGAATAGTGAGGAGAGGGTGCCATCTAGTGGGAAAATGCTAAAGTGCATCTGTGGCTCCACCAGGGCAAATCCCTGGACTGGGAGGAGAGGAGAGGCTAGTGTAAATCAGGGAGCTAGAAGAGGGGCAAGTATGGGGGATACAGAATTACGAAGGGTTTGGCTGCTGACTTTCCTGGCAAGGGAGCGTGCTGAAACATCTAGCAGGACTTTAGGCAAATACAATATAGTACAGAGGTTTAGCAGCAGTTGCACATACTTTTTTGGTTCCTTCAGTAGTTATACGTCTGGGAGAAGTGTGGTTCTATTCCCGTAATGGGGATGAGGCAGCAGTGATTGTTTTAATTTATTTTAAGTCTAGGCATCCAACCAGACGTAGTCACAAAGGGTAATGAAGGGCAAGAAAGCTGGAGAACAGGAGAGATATGTTGAGAGAGAGAATTTGTATTATAGTAAGCAATACAGAAATGCATTGGCTCCCAGCAACAGTAACAAACAGGTATCAGACATGTGATTAAAAATCAACAAAGTATTCAAAGCAACAATATGTTTGAGATTTAAAAACCTTTGACTAAGGTATTTTGTTTTATTTAGGTTGCCAATACTGAAATTGTAACAGAAAACACAAATAAATAAGCACATGGGATTATACTGTAACACTGTATGCTTCTACTCGCAAATCTAAGAGTATGCTAGCGTAGTTAAAGTATTACACCCACTAAATGCACTACTAATCTAGGCAAATATGTTATCAGTAGCTCGCTAATATGCTAGTACAGTTTAAAGTCCCTTCCAGATTTAACTTTTGCTAGGACCCTCAGTTGTGACCATTTGCTGAGCGAAATACACTCAGAGTATCCAATTATGTCTTTAGGTAGACCACTACAATAACACTGATTCATTTGGCGCAGGTAGGCTAGGTTAAGGGTCTTCAAAAGGAGCTGTAGGAGATTCAGGAACAGCTAGCACGTAATATGCAATAAAACATACAAACAGCAATCAGTACTGCAAAATAAGCACTAGGACAAAGTGCTAGATACATGGCAAATGGGCCATAATAATTGAGGAGTGGTCTAATGAGGGAACAGTAGACAGAGATCATAACCTCTGTCTTCCTGGATGCAAAACCCTTGGTAATGCAATGAGCCATATAGAAGGACTTCCGGACTACAGTGGCAATGTGGCACTTGAAGGGGAACCTGCTATCTACCTGTGTCCCCAGATCTATTATAATGTATACAGAGTTCATCAGCCTCCCATTGGTGTTGTACTTACTGGGAACTGAGTGTTTTACCAAGGGGGATGATGATGCATCTTGTGGTGTTAAGCTTCTTGGCATGGTTTCCAAACCACTTAGTGGTCTCAGTGAGGCCTTTCTGTAGGATATGTGCATCACTTGCGGAGTTAATGATAGCTCCCAGCTTGCAGTCCTCTGTGAACTTTGTCAGCCAGAGTTCCACTGTGTTGGGCGGGACTCCTGAGAAGTAGATGCTGAACAGGACTCCTGAGAGGTTGATGCTGAACAGGACACTACCCAGTGCTGATCCCTGTTGGACTCCACTTGTGACTGCTTACTAGTCTGATCTGGTGTTTGTCACTGTCATACTTGTGTGTTCTGTGAACCAATTTGCAAAACAAACAACAATATATGGGTTGATGCCTAGTTTGTTGGGTTTATCAATAATCCCTCACTGAAGGATGGTATCACAAGATTTGGACAGATTGATGTAGGCTGTATGCAGTGCCTTGCTGTCATACACAGCCCTGGTGACTCAGTCAAAGACGTCAACCAGGTTGAGCAGGCATGATCTGCCATTCATAAAGCCAAACTGCATGGGTCTACAGTTAGGAGAGCTCCTATATCTTGATCAATCAGGTCCCTGATGATGTGGTCCATACCCTTACATAGTAGACTTGTCAGGCTAAGGGGCCAATAATCCCCAAGGTCTGTAGATGCTACCCCATTAAGGAGAGAGATGACTGTAACAGTGTGCCATGTTTGAGGGTCAAAACCTGAGGTGAGGCTGTGACTGACCAGGGCACACAGATTTGGTCCTAGGTCACTTTCTATATCACGTAGAACACAGCCATGGATATCTCGGTGTCCCATGGAAGCCGTATTATTGCCTGTGAATAATGTAGGCATAACCTGGCCTGCAGTACTGTTGGGTGCCTGGCATTGATTTGCCATTGTGATTGTACACTTGAGGGGGGAGAGGAGGTAAACCTGGCACTAAATGTGTTGCCAATTCTGTGGCCAATATCTGTTGTCTCAGGATAGGAATTAGCATTGTGCAGTAACTCAGCACTTGTGCTTATTGCTGTGGAGTTTCTTGATGTAACTATGAAAGGCTTTTGTGATTGTCATCAGTGTCTGCTGCATTTCTGCTTTCATAGCTGCCTTTAGGTAATTCCCTGAGGGATCCCAAGTTGTGTTTGAGGCTAATAAGGGGTTCAACAGTCTTGGGACACCACCTTTTTCTGCAACAGTGTCCTCCTACTGTTGTACACTTTAGCAATGGCAGGGGACCATCACATTGTCTCCCAGTGTTTGGAGGACAGTGTCTGGATTCTGTTGGATATGGCTAGTACCATGCATTCATGTACCTGTGTGTACAGTGCATATGTGTATGATTCGACAGCCATGCAGCTATTTCCCATTGCCTTTGGTGCAGTGAAGTCATTCACCCCTGTGTTTATGGCTGCCAAGTCAGCTTTGGATAGGTTTTGCAAGGTGGTTACCTTTGTGGGGGGTGTGGCTGACATGTTGAGTTCCATGTATATTACAGCCTGTGTGGATCTCACCAGGTAGGGATTGACAACTGTGGATGAGCAACAGTCCCATATGCAAGTATTCAACACAGGTCAAGGTTGTTGCATCCTCTACTGCGAGTCAGTATGAGCAGGTCCATGGCATTGCAAATGATGAATTCCAGGAAGTGTTGGGCCACTGTACTGGTGCTTAGCTACTTTTCCCAGGTTATAGAGGGGTAGTTGAAGTCTCCTACTATGTCCGGGTTGTGTTGGACCTTTATAGATGGCAGGGTGTTGAGTAATGTGCATTGACAGTCTAGGGACATAGATGTGGACTCATAGCAGGCTATGGTCTGGATTGCACTATTACCACAAGGCAGTTGTACTGGAAGTATCTCCAATGCATTATGCTGGGTTATGAGTCTGGAGGTGTGCCTATTCATAATGAATATGGAGACAACACCACCTGCGGAGGTGTGGTGTGGTCCATGTTTGGGGGCTGATAGCTGTGGGATGTGTCATATCATATTACTGCAGGGCTGCTGTCTGCTGCTGTGAACCACCTCTCCATTAAAGCAAAAATGTCAATATCCTCCACTCCAAGGACTGCTTTGAGTGACTGCATCCTGACAGTTAGATGTCTACTGTTGAGCAGCTTGATCCTCAGATTGCATACATGTCTACCTGTTATGGTGGTAATTACATTTGGAACACTGCCTAATAAAGCAGTATAGGGGTGGCAAGACACTTAGCCAGTACCTGGAAACCCAGGGCTAAAAGATGTAGGACATCTGTGGCAAGTCACTGAGGTCTGTCAAACATGTTATCCCAAGCAGAGAGAGACTGGATCTCCTGAGAATGACACAACACATAAGCCACTGTTGCAGTCAGTCATCTGTTGATAGTACTGCAGCATCATTCTTTGTGATGCAGTAGACTGCTCAGGGCTACAGTCATACCTGCCTGGACCACATAATCAAAGATCTCAACCATGTCTCTTGTGATGTAGTCCAGGCAGGTGTGTTCCAGGTCACTCACACCCACATGGATACAGAGTGATACTTGTAGTTGTTGTGGAGTGCCATGACTGGCTGTGTCATGTGCTGGATGCTGGCATGTAATAGATATTTGGCTGTTACCTGCTCCATATTCAACTTAGTGAGTTGGAAATGTGTGTGCCTCAGTATTGAGTTACCCATGATCACTGTATTGTGCAAGGTGTTTAGCCTTAGGAGCTTAGGTTGAGGGGCACACTGTGTAGGTGAAATATGTGTCATTTGGCATGTGCCATGTTGTGGTGTCTGATTGTGTGTCTGTCTTGCTGATCTATGCTGTTTGGGTAAATGTCCATTGAGTGCCTCTATGAAGGTGGGTGTGTGGCTTTTCACTGTATGTCATTGCTGCCAAATGGGGTTTTGTGGTGAGCTATGTGTTCCACATGGTGTGGTGCAGGTGTTGACCTTATCCTCTTGACTTGCTAATCCAGTCTTTGCTGGAGAGTGCATATGTCTACATTTAGTGATATATGGGTAACTTTCACAGGTCTGAGTGTTTGGAGTGTAGAGGAGAGGGTTGTCTGTGTACATGAGGCAGTTGCAACAGTGCCTCAGAATGGACAAGTACACCAAGTTAATGGATGAAAGCACAAAAACTGCACTTCAATCATGCCCAGAAAAGTGGACATAACTAGTATGTACTGGGGCTACTTCTGTGATGGCTCCCAGGTGTGCTACACTTATTAATACAATAACCTGTTGAAGTGCCAAGCTATAATGCTATTTGAAGTGCAAGATAGAAAGAACTAGCATGATGTAAGGGTGAAACTGAAGGCAGACTTTCTGCCACCTGTAATACTTTACCTCAGGTGTGCAGTTATCAGCAATGTTGGCCAGTTAAAAGTTTAGTAAGCTCTGTAGCATGCGTGGTAACTGTGTAACACTATAGTAGATATAACTAGATAGGCAGGAGTTCTAATCCCAATACTGGCAAATTAGTGTGTGCCTGAGAATCATGTATTGTCTGGCTTTTACCATTTTTGATTTGTGTACTGCCCTTTACACTTCCCCCTCACTTCAGTTTAGTAGTCCTGTTGATATCATCCACCCTAGAAGTATCTTTGGACAAGGTGAAATTTTAAAAGCTCCGTGGTGTGCCTAATAGCTGCATAACACTGTAGCAGAAATAACTAGATAGGCAGGAGTTCTAACCCCAATAGCGGCAACTGTTTGTGTGTGTGTGTGTGTGTGTGTGTGTGTGTGTGTGTGTGTGTGTGTGTGTGTGTGTGAGTGTTTGTGTGTGAATCATGTAGTGTGTGGATTATACCATTTTCAACTTCTGTACCACTCTTTACACTTCCCCTCACTCCAATGTATAAGCTCTGTGGTGTGTCTGATAACTGTGCAGCACTTTAGTAGAAATAACTAGATAGGCAGGAATTCTAACATCACTACTGGCAACTGTTTGGATGTGTGTGAGGATCATGTAGTATGTGGGTTATACCACTTTCAACTGCTGTACCACCCTTTACACTTCCACTCACTCCAATTTAGTAGTCCTCTTGATGTCATCCACCTTCGAAGAACCTTTGGACTCAGTGAAATTGTAAAAGCTCTGTGGTGCACCTGGTAATTGCATGACAGTATAACAGAAATAACTAGATAGACAGGGATTCTAATCCCAATACTGGCAACTGTTTGTGTGTGTGTGTGTGTGTGTGTGTGTGTGTGTGTGTGTGTGTGTGTGTGTGTGTGCGTTTGTATTAGAATCATGTAGTGTGTGAGTTATACAATTTTTGACTTCTGTACCAACCTTTACACTTCCCTGACTCCAATTTAGTAGTCCTTTTGATGTCATCCACCTTAGAAGTACTTTTGGATGAGGTGAAAATGCATAAGCTCTGTGGTGCGTCTGATAACTGCATAGCATTGTAGTATAAATAACTAGATAGGCAGGAGTTTTAATCTCACTATTAGTAACTGTTTGTGAGTGTTGGGGGGTCATATATTGTGTGGCTTATACCATTTTGATGTGTGTACCATAGATAGCTGGTGACCACCTCCTGATGCCATTACTTTATATAGTGTGGTAACAGCATCTGCCTCACATGCAACTAGTTAAACCATTGTACAGTTCTCTGTACAGGTGGGTCTGGAATATCCAGATGTTTGCAACCTATAAGTGGTCTGTGTGCCTCAATAATGCCCATGTATGTGATATTGTAGCCAAACAGACCACAGTGACACATATGCCAGCATCAGGTATACCTGACTGAAGCATCATGCTGATATGATGTCTCTCACCCTCTAACTTCTCCAGCCTTGTAGGTGCAATACATGACTCCATATGCAAGTTTTACAAGTGAACTGTTGATGCTATGGGTCACATTAAAGGTTGAAAAAGGTGTGGACTGACATAGTGTGGTCCCAATTTGTATGTATCAGAAACACCTTGCATCATAACAGGGGTGTGTACTCAATTTATATCTACTGTATACCAGTAATGTGTCACACATGTCCCTGCCTTAGGCCGTTTATCCAGCCCTTTTTGCTGGCCTCTGTCCAGATGTCTTTCACTAACAAGTTGTGAGGTATGCTACAGGAATATTGAATTCACCTCAGATAGGCCCCAGTGGTGAACACTGTGATGCAATGATGTTAACCCCGCCACAAGTGAACATGCATGTAAATCAATATAGCTATTAGTGATAGTTGTGTGCATGGTAAATTGCATGCCCTTTATATGCATGGGTTATTGCCAGGCCACAACAGGGCAATGTCATACTCACCATCTTCAGGCTGCTGTCCCATATGCAGACCAGAGGGACCTAGGTATTTGTGAGAGAGAGGTATTGTCAGCAGACTCACATGTGCCCTTGGTACAGGATGGATGCAGCATGTCTGCAAATTTACAGTACAAACCCCAGTAATACACACGTTTCTTTCTTCATCATAGATGTGCACCTCTTTTCATTAGAAAACCCCATCCACAACTGCAATTGTACCTGACACATGGATGTAGATACAATACAGATACAGGCATGTCTGACACATTAGTGTACCAATCACCACAGGGCCCTTACCTGCATGCTCCCTGTCCATTGTGTGGGGGCCACCCACCTCCAGCATGTAGGGCTCTGTACCCTGGTGTTGTACTGGGGTGTGTGCCCCAAGGTTTGCGGGAGCTCATATGCTATACACCTTGGTTGTGTGATGGATGACAAAGAGAAATGTGAAGTCATTTGGATGATGTGGGGATGGCTGTACCCAAGAGTGACAGAGTGGTCATTGCAGCAGATGTCAATGGGGATGCTGGTGAAGAGAACAGAGGGTATGTGTAAGTGATGGGTATGCATGCTGTTAAAATGAATGCAGATGGTGAGATGGTATTGGATTTTGCAAAACATATGGACATGGCTGTGGTGAATATGTACTATAACACGAGGGAGGAACACAGGGTGAGTTACAAGACTGTAGTAAGATGCACGTAGTTGGAATATATCCAATATAGGAGGGTCAGTTTGAAGGAGACTGGAGAATGTAAAGTGGTAAAAGGGAAAGTGTATTAGGCTGCATAGAATGTTGGTCTGCAGGATGATGCTGATGATTAAGAAGAGGGAGAGTGTGAGTTCAGCAGCAAGGATCACATGGTGAGAATTGGAAAAGGGTGAGTGTGAGGTGGAGTTCAAGGAAGAGTTAAGACAGACACTGGGTGGTGCTGTCAATTTAACACTTATCTGGTTAAGTACAGCAGAGATACTAAGGGAGACAGCTTGAAAGGTGCTTGTTGTGACATGGATGGAGGAAGTAGTACAAGGAGACGGTTTTGGACTGAGGAAGTACAAGACAGTATACAGAGAAAGCGGATGGGGAAGAAGGAGTGAGATGGTCAGAATGATGAGGAAAGTTGACAGGAGTATGAGGAGATGAGGTGCATGGCAAAGAGAAATGTCACAAAGGCTAAGGATGAGGCATATGTTGCATGACAGTTTGGAAATTAAGGAGGGATGACAAGAGTTGTACCAATTGGCTAGACTGATGTACTGAGCTAGGAAAGATGTGTAGCAGATAAGGGTGATAAAGGATAATGAGGTAAATGTACTCAGAAGTGAGAAGAATGTGTTGACCACATGGACAGAGTACTTTGAGAGGCTGATGACTGCAGAGAATGACACAGAGGAGATTGGATAATGTGGGTATGGTGAATCAGGAAGTGCAACATCTTAACAAGGAAGGTATAAGGATAGCTACGAAGGGGATGGATACTGGAAAGGCTGTTGGTACACATTACATACCTGTGAAGCATGGAGGTGTTTAGGGGAAATGGCAGTGGTGTGTTTAGCTACACTATTTACTATCTTGGGTAGTATGAGGTTGCATGAGCAGTGGAGAGAAAGTGCTTGTGTACAATTTTAAGAATAAGGTTGTTGTGCAGATCTGTGGTAACTACAGAGAGATAACATTGAATTTAATCTGTATTGAGAGAAGGGAACTGATTTAGGAGACCCTACAGAGGTGGAGATATGCTGTAGAGAGGGGAATAATGAAGGTCAGCAGGACTACAACAGAATATCTGTGTGTGAATGAGAAGGAGGATAGAGGAAGGTTGAGGATGCATGTGGCAGATTTGGCAAAGGTGGATGTGTTTAAACAATCGGAATCAACATTTCAGGGTAATGATGACTGTGGAGGACAGGTGAAGAAGAGAGTACAGGCAGGATAAAGTGGTTGGAGAAGAGTGTCAGGATTGAGTTGTGACAGATGAGTACCAGTAAATATGATATGTAAGGTCTACAAGAGGGTAGTGCGACCACCTATGTTATATGGGCTGGAGATAAAGCTGCACATGGCAAAATTACAGATGCTATGATTTGCACTGGGTCTGACACCAGTGCACAGGTTTAGCAAAGTGTATATGAAAGGGTCAGGCCATGTTTGCCAGGTATGATACAAAGTTGGAGTGGCAGGATTACATCAGTTTGGATTGCTTTTTTCCCACTTTTCTGAGAGTTAAAAAAGTTCAGTTACAGGCTTGCTGTTCCTGAACTATTTGAAAGTTTCTGTGAGGCCATTTTTGCTTGGGCTAAAGGAAAGTCTCTCTGTTGATCTGTTGATCAGTGGCAGTGAATAACATTGAGCAGCTTCCCTGCCCCCCCCCCGTAGAGGTGGTTACTGACTTGAAACTGTAGTTTTATTGGCCACTAGGGGTCATTTCCAAAACTCCTTCATCTTCCTCTCTTAAAACCTAGTTGCCTCGTGGTTTGGGTGTCTTTTCAGGCTTGTTGGCTGTTGGTGAAGCACCCTCCAAGAGGAAAATACGCTGAGAGAAGAAGGGAGCCACTTTTGAGATTTTAAGTATTTTTTCTTTGTTTATTTGCTAAGTTTTTCTGCATAGCTGCCTAGCTTGAGCATTTGCTGGCTTGTTAAACTTGATTTCTGTATTAGTAGCTGTATTTAGAGCACAACCAAAAGCTGTTTGCTGAATTTCCTGTTTGCACTTAATTTTAAATCGTTTTTTTCTTAAAACTTGCATATTTTCTGTCCTTGACCTAGCACTCTTGTGTGGGGTCATTTACTGCACTGTTATAACTTGATATTTTTATTTATTTATTTTTATTTATTTTACATTTGTTGACCGGGCTAGTCCAGCTGGATTAATGTCCATTTTCAGTGGAGGCCCGGGGAGAAAAGCTCCAGAGGATTGAAACAGTTATTGGAAATACAATTGTATTATAGAAAGGGAAAAAATGTAAGTACAAATATTAAATATCTTAACTAATTAAGTGAGGTCATAGTTTAGAACTAGCAAAACAATATAATAGGGTATCAAGTCTAAACACAATTTTTTTTTTTTGTGAGTTAAGTAATATTTACAACAAAGGGATAATAACTCAGTTGGAGTAAAAGATGAATAGCAAGTGGTTGAAAAAGTTTATAACAAATTTGAGGGTGTCTACAGGCTAGTCTGGGTTGGTACAAGAGCAAAGCCAGAATTTATTAAGGTGTATGGAAAGTTGTTTCTTAAATAGTTGGAGAGTAGGCAAAGAGGACAAAGTGGATGGAAGATTGTTCCATATTTTTCCTATTGAGTTAGAGAAAAGGGAATTGCCTGCTGAATTCATAATGTTGGTACTATTAACAAGTGATTTATCAGAGGAGCGCAGTTGTTTCAGGTTGTTATAAGGAGTCAGGAGGTTGGAAAGAGCTGTTGTTTTAGAAGACTGGTGTAGAATTTTGTATGCTATTAAGAGTTGTTGAAAAATGAGCTTGTTAGGGAGTTCCAGCCAGTGTAGTTGTTTTAGGTTTATACAGTGATAAGCTCTGAATTGGGAGGAGGTGGCAAAGCGGGCAATATTGTGGTAAGATGTAGTAAGTTTCTTAAGGTTACTTTTGGATAGATTAGTGTAAATAGATGAAGCATACAGAAGGGTAGAGAGAAGGTGTGTTTGGGCTAAGGTTATCCTAGCTTCAGGAGTGAGGAAGGGCTTTATACTGTATAGGGATCCAATCTTTTTATTAACAGCTTTTACTGTAGTGTTGATATGGCAATCATAGTTGAGATTATTATCGATAATAACACCAAGAAGTTTGGTTGAGGAGTCAGGAGAGATTATTGTGTTGTCAGTTGAAGTAATACAGAAGTTTGTCAAAGTAGATTTACGGGTGGGTGGGAAGAGTAATAATTTAGTTTTTTTGGGGTTAAGGAGTAGACAGCGGTTGGAGAACCACTGTTCAACAGTTGAGAAGGCTGATTGTGTTTGAAACTGGAGTTCAGTTTGAGAGGAGGCAGTACAGATTATAGTGGAGTCATCTGCATATTGTATGCAGGTAGTATTAGGAAGAGATGATTGAAGGTCATTAATAAAGATAGAAAAGAGAAGAGGGCCTAGGATAGACCCTTGAGGTACTCCTAAGGATATAGGAAGGAGAGTAGAGAGAGAATTTTTGCAGAGTACAGCTTGCTGACGATTTGAAAGATAGGAATCAAACCAGGTAAGGGAAGAAGGCTCCAAGGCCAGAGATTTTAGAGTGTACAAGAGAAGTGTGTGATTAACCATGTCAAAGGCTTTTGAAAGGTCTATGAAAAGTGAGGATGTAAGTTTATTGTTGTTGGTTTGTTAATAGTGTTGGTGAAGGAGAGAAGAGCTGTAGTAGTACTGTGATCAGGTCTAAAACCATGTTGTGTGTCAGCCAGAAGGCCATTCTTGAGGAGGTGGTTGAGCAGTTGTTTATGTATGCATTTTTCTGTGATTTTAGCTAAGGGGGATAAAAGAGCTATGGGACGATAGTTGAGTAGTCAGAAGATTTGCCTCCTTTATGGAGGGGTATGATATGAGATATTTTCCAGATTGTTGGGAAAATACCTTCTTTTATTGATCTGTTTATTAAGATAGAGACAGGGTAAGCAATGGCCTTTGCTGATAGTTGCAGGAATTCAGCAGGAAGTTTGTCTGCAGAAGGGGTGGTAGGTTTAAGTTTTTGAATGAGAGATTGTATATAAGAGGTAGATACAGGTTGTAGGTGAAGGGGAGGAATAGTGTTTATGAAGGTATTTGGAGTTAGTTGAGAAGTATCAGGAGATAGTTGGTTGGCTAGAGTTTGTATAGAATTAGTGAAGAAGGAATTAAAGTTATTAGCTGTTATTGTGGGATTGTCAGGGTCAGAATCGTGAGGGTTTGGTGTAATTATTTGGCCTGGGGTCAGGAGACTATTAATACTCGACCAGAATTTTTTAGGTTCATTTTTGGTGGTTTTTTGCAGTTGAAAGTCATAGTTCTTTTTGTCTGTTAGGATGGCTTTTTTAGTACTATTTCTAAGCTCTCTAAACTTTTGGTGGTCTATTTGACTTTTGGTGTAACGCCACTTATGCCAAGATTTATTTCTGAGGGCGATTTTATGTTTTGTATCTGAGGTTAGCCAGGGAGCAGTTTTAGTTTTAGTTCTAATGGTTCAACTTGGGGCGTGTTGATTAAGTATTGCTAGGAAGGTTGAGTTGAAGTGTACTACACCTTTGTTAAGTGAGAGATGTTTTAGAGGGCCCAATGACATTGGAATAGTTCAGCTTGAAACTGATCAGGGTTAAAATGTTTTTTGAGTGAAGAGTTCTAAAAGTTGTAGGTAAGGTTAGGTTTGTTTTGCTTCTAATGATAAAGGTAAGTGAGTGGTCACTAAGGTTGTCAGGAAGGATGCCTGTTTGGTAGGTTTGCTGGGGAGTATTGGTCAGAATCCAGTCTAAGGTAGTAACTTTATTGTTTGTTTTATTGATTCTAGTGGGGCTATTGATAAGTTGTTTGAAGCCAGAGAGGCTGATATGAGAGGTAGGGTTAGTGTTATTACAGGTGTGCCAATCTATATTAAAGTCACCTAGGACTAGAGTTTCCTGTGGAAGTTTGATAGAAAGTTGGTAGAGTATATCTTCAAGGGTGTTGATGTTGTTTCCTGGGGGGAGATATGCACAGATGATGTTAATGGCTTTATTGGTATTGAGTTGTATTTTAGAGCAAATAACTTCCGCACAAGGATTTGTAGTAAGAGTAAGGTCTTGAGGAATCAATTTTAGATTTGCTTTATGCAGGATGGCTACCCCACCTCCTTTCTTGTTAGTGCGATCAAGTCTAGTAATGCTATAACCAGGTGGGGTAATTTCTGTGTCTTTAATTGAGGGTTTTAACCAAGTTTCAGATAGGCATAAAATATCAAACTTTTCAGTTTCAAGAAGGGCATGGAATTGATCAATTTTGTTACAGATGCTACGTATATTAAGATGGGCAATGTACAAAGAGTTAGAAGGTTTAGAGCAAGAGAGAGATGAAGGTATAGTTTGGTTTTGTTCTAAATTGGTTATATTATGATGAGGGCCTGGATTAGGGTGAATATCACCATCTTGTAGTAAGAGGAGAAGAGTAGGATATATTTGTAGTTTAAGATTATAATGAATAACATATGTTTTTTTGGCATAGGTTTTTCTGAACTTGCAGTGTACTATTCTGTGATATTTGGATAGAAGGTAAATGGATTGAGAGGGTGAATGCAAAAAGGATGAATCTACAGGTGTTGTATTTGTTGAGGTGCATTTAGAGGGCAGTAGAGGAGAAATAATCTGAGAGTATTCATAGGAAGTTATGATGTAGGAAGTTAAAAGAGATGAAAATAGCAGAATTAAGATGAATGGTCTTAGTAATGTGTGGATAGATAGAGTTGGCATAGTGGATTCAGAGGAGGTTTGTAGGGAAGTAGGATGTAGTATGATGAAGTAATGATTAATAGGAGTAATTAGAGAGGGTGGGGTAGGAGATAGGAAAAGTGTTTAAGAATGTGGAGAGTGAGTATATATGTTCAAGGAAGGTGTGGTGAAATAAGAGGTTTGTACAGAGATTTGATTGGAGGGGAGGTGTAGAGGGGTGTGTCCTTATTGAGTTAAATGTAGGACCCCTGGGGGTGGGTGGGAATTGGGGGTAGGGAGGGGAGCGGAGTGAGACAGAGGGCTTAACGGAGCGGGTAGAGCCAAAGAAGAAGAGGTCCAGGTGAAAAACAATCAGTGAAGTGTTCAGAAAGAAGGTAAGTAATGCAAGGGGATGTAAATAGATATGGTGATAAGAGAAAGGAGCAAGTAGAAGCTAGAAGTATCAGAGCAAGTAGAAAGAGAAAAGTGGAGCAGAAGGGGCAAACTGTAGGTGTGATAGAGAGTTGGGTAGGTAGAGGCAATATCCAGAGGAAAAACGCTAGTAGAAAGGGCCACCTAATGACTGCAGCAGATATCACAATAATTGCTGCTTATAGGGCTTGTGGTTTAAAATGAGAGGCAAGTAGCTAGGGATATTATTGGGAAGTATAGGATAAGTTGGAGGAGAGGAGGAGGAGGGGGGGTTAGTTGCTGGCTACTGGCAGTGCTGACTTTGAGTTTTACAAATTCACTGGGAGTGCTAGATACAAAAAGATTAAGACAAGCAGGAGCTCTAGGACATACTTTGTTATCTTTCCACGTGTAGGCTCCACAAGGTGGGATAGCGTTTGTTCCTTAAAGTAGGAGAGGAGAATAGCAGTTGTGGATGGGATGCAAAAACCCAAATCTACAGGTGGTCAGGGAGGTTAAACTGCTAGGAAAATAAGGAAGAAAGGAAATACTTTAGATAAAGAACATACACAGTCTTCAGAAGGCACAACTATAAAACTCACGTAGCATTTTCATGTAAAAAAGCAGAGTTCAGCAACAATTCAAATAGAATATGGTTCAGGCAGAAACATTACAGTAAACTACACTTAACATTCTCATGTATAAAAGCTTCAAGTTCAGCAACAGTTTTGGTTGCAGTTAGTTCAGGCAAAAAGCAGATAAAACATTTGTATTGTCTAGGGGATCAATTCAAAATGCATATAACAAATATAAACAGACTAGAGAGTGTCATGTAAGCAAAGATACAACATAAAGAGCAAGGCTAAGTTCATTCAAGTTATACTAGAATACCAGATAAAGAGTCAAAAGGCAGTAAAAGAAGATTAAAATATTATATTGAGCACAAACCTAGTACAATATGTGGGGTAGTGATAAGCCTCTGTAGGACCTATATCCAGTAGAAGTTATGTATATATATAATCCCTGAATTACATTACCAATGATATAGAGACCGCTGAGTTCTTTTATTATAGGGGGAAGGTAAGCTTCCCAAAGCGGGGTAAGTTTCACTATATAATGGAAAGGGGGTCTATAAGTACAATACACGAGTGTAGTTTAGCTAGAAGGAGCATGTTCTAGCACCTCGCATTGTAGTATGAATGACTGTCTGAATGCAGACTTTTATAGTCGGTGGTTATCACCAGAGTATGTGAGCTCTAAGCTAAGTTGTAAGGTGCAGTTATGGCACTTATAGCATCATTTTAAAAGTAAAACAAGGTGATAGCACCATATACTGTAAAGGGAGCAAAGGTCTCAAGGGAGATTATGGTTCCAAAGCATTATATAAGGCTCACAGGTAAAGAAACACGCTGTTTACACAGCATATTAAGGTGTTTAAAAATGCTGCAAAGGAGTGTTTGTAACTCAATGCGTAGCACAGCGATGTTAATGAGATGGTTTGCAGAGACTCCGCAACAAACCCTAATTATCGAGGTTAATCAATGTGGTGGAAAACCCAAAATGATTGTCAGGGCTCGCAGATAAGGCACCGCTCATGAAGACACGCTACAAAAAACGCGCGCTTCTACACTTTCACAAAGTAAAGAACCAGTTCACTGATAATTGCGACTAGCGACTACAGTTCCAAGTGGTATCTGAGCAAAGGAACACACTCAAGCAACGTGCGCTACCACATCTGCTCAAGGTAAAGAGCTAGTTAGCTGTTAAAGGAGTCTAGAGACTACAATATCAACGTCTGGGTAAGGGAGAACATTAGGGCGCTAAAAGGCAGAGATAACTACTTTATTCCCTGTCAAGAACTCCGTAATGTAACCCGGAGCATACAGAGTTAAGCGGTGTTCAAAAAAAAACATAGAGTCACAGTACGAGCCTTACGATCTTCTTTAGTATATTATACATGAAAATACTGATATAACCTAGCAGTCTAATGCACAATAATACATATGTAACATCAAATGGGTAGCACAATCAACAGGGAAATGCCATATATTAAAAACACAGTAGAAATGCAACAGCAAGTAGAAGCAAATACACACTACTTACAGGAACGCCAAAGGCAGGAATGCACAGCAGCCAGGGATATCTACTGTAGAGAAGTGGCGCGAAGCAAGGCAGGTGTACTTATGGGTTATGAGAGGAAGTGGGATTGGATGGGAGAGGGGGAGGAGTAGGGGGCAGGCAGGAAAATGGAAAGATAGCGATAGTATCGGTCAGGAGGGGGAATAAGAATATTGGAGGTGGAGTTAATGATAGTAAGTAGGGGCAGGCAGAAAAACGGAAGGGTAACAATAGTATCACTCTGGTGAGGGAAAAAGATTGTTGGAGGGGGAGTTAATGATAGTGAGTATTACAAGGGTGTAGGGATATAGATAGGGAAAAGTAGTGGGCAATAATAGCAAAAGGTGAAAAGTGGTGTAAAAAGGTAACAGTACTTAAGCAAAGGTTAGAGCTAGGACCGGAGGTAATAAAGAGCAGAGAAGAGCCAAAGAAGAAGAGGTCCAGGCGAAAAACAATCAGTGAAGTGTTCAGAAAGAAGGTAAGTAATGCAAGGGGATGTAAATAGATATGGTGATAAGAGAAAGGAGCAAGTAGAAGCTAGAAGTATCAGAGCAAGTAGAAAGAGAAAAGTGGAGCAAAAGGGGCAAACTGTAGGTGTGATAGAGAGTTGGGTAGGTAGAGGCAATATCCAGAGGAAAAACGCTAGTAGAAAGGGCCACCTAATGACTGCAGCAGATATCACAATAATTGCTGCTTACAGGGCTTGTGGTTTAAAATGAGAGGCAAGTAGCTAGGGATATTATTGGGAAGTATAGGATAAGTTGGAGGAGAGGAGGAGGGGGGGGGTTAGTTGCTGGCTACTGGCAGTGCTGACTTTGAGTTTTACAAATTCACTGGGAGTGCTAGATACAAAAAGATTAAGACAAGCAGGAGCTCTAGGACATACTTTGTTATCTTTCCACGTGTAGGCTCCACAAGGTGGGATAGCGTTTGTTCCTTAAAGTAGGAGAGGAGAATAGCAGTTGTGGATGGGATGCAAAAACCCAGATCTACAGGTGGTCAGGGAGGTTAAATTTGTTATCTTTCCACGTGTAGGCTCCACAAGGTGGGATAGCGTTACTTGTGAACCTCTGCTATCTCTGAAAAAAAAACAAAAAAACAAAAAAAAATCTTGCTTTTTTCCCACTTTTCTGAGAGTTAAAAAAGTTCAGTTACAGGCTTGCTGTTCCTGAACTATTTGAAAGTTTCTGTGAGGCCATTTTTGCTTGGGCTCGTTTTTTTCTTAAAACTTGTATATTTTCTGTCCTTGACCTAGCACTCTTGTGTGGGGTCATTTACTGCACTGTTATAACTTGATATTACTTGTGAACCTCTGCTATCTCTGAAAAAAACAAAAACAAAAAAAAAAAATCTTGCTTTTTTCCCACTTTTCTGAGAGTTAAAAAAGTTCAGTTACAGGCTTGCTGTTCCTGAACTATTTGAAAGTTTCTGTGAGGCCATTTTTGCTTGGGCTAAAGGAAAGTCTCTGTTGATCAGTGGCAGTGAATAACATTGAGCAGCTTCCCTGCCCCCGTAGAGGTGGTTACTGACTTGAAACTGTAGTTTTATTGGCCACTAGGGGTCATTTCCAAAACTCCTTCATCTTCCTCTCTTAAAACCTAGTTGCCTCGTGGTTTGGGCGTCTTTTCAGGCTTGTTGGCTGTTGGTGAAGCACCCTCCAAGAGGAAAAAACGCTAAGGGAAGAAGGGAGCCACTTTTGAGATTTTAAGTATTTTTTCTCTGTTTATTTGCTAAGTTTTTCTGCATAGCTGCTTAGCTTGAGCATTTGCTGGCTTGTTAAACTTGATTTCTGTAGTAGTAGCTGTATTTAGAGCACAACCAAAAGCTGTTTGCTGAATTTCCTGTTTGCACTTAATTTTAAATCGTTTTTTTCTTAAAACTTGCATATTTTCTGTTCTTGACCTGGCACTCTTGTGTGGGGTCATTTACTGCACTGTTATAACTTGATATTACTTGTGAACCTCTGCTATCTCTGAAAAAAACAAAAACAAAAAAATCTTGCTTTTTCCCACTTTTCTGAGAGTTAAAAAAGTTCAGTTACAGGCTTGCTGTTCCTGAACTATTTGAAAGTTTCTGTGAGGCCATTTTTGCTTGGGCTAAAGGAAAGTCTCTCTGTTGATCAGTGGCAGTGAATAACATTGAGCAGCTTCCCTGCCCCCCGTAGAGGTGGTTACTGACTTGAAACTGTAGTTTTATTGTCCGTTTTGGGTCTATTCCTGCTTCTTTCCAGCCCCTGCTATCAAGCATGCTTTAACGTGCTTTAGCGCGATTTACCACGGAGTTGCCACTAGAGCAGCATCGGGCAGCGCCAGTTAAACAAGGTTAAACTCTTTCTGGCTCCAGAAAGTCTGTTCTTCAATTTTTCCCTTAGAACTGCTCTGTTAGGAACCTAAACAGTTTACACCTTCACTAAAAAGTGCAGCACTTGTTCCAAATAGCTTTTTCTTCTCAAAAAGCTCAGCACTTGTCTTATAAGCATATCCCTTGTCTTATAAGTATTCGCTTTGCAGGTCAAGCACTCCTATATTATACAAATCTCTCACTAGCAAACCCCCCCAGGAGTGCCTACTTCCCTGCTAAGCCCACTACTTTTCTGTCTCATACCAACTCATAAATCTTTCTAGCATGTCAAAGGGTCAGATGCTGGCGTCCTCTCCTGCCCAGTTGGTGAATCTGGGAATTCTGAGACAATGTTACAATTGCCTCATGTACACGGACAACCCTCTCCTCCTCCCACGTAACACTAACACTTGCAAGAGATGCAGCTATTTAGCCAAACTGGAGGCTGAGCTCTCTCAACTCAGGACTGGCAAGACCAGGCAGGAGGAGAAGGCAACTACACACACCACAATATCAGTCTCACATAACTCAACCACACCACTGAATCAAACACATAAACACACTAAGACATACTCGGAGGCTCTGAGTAAAAATTTACCTAAACAGCAGAGGCCTCCAAAGCAGACACCCAAGCAACTGCAAACTCAATACACCACACAAACAACACATAAACAAAATCAGTGTGCAAAGCAGTCACTGCCCTTAAGGCCAAATACAACACCAAACATACTTGTCATAGGTGACTCCATAGTCAGACACACTGACGTCCCACTCACCAGGCTGAACAAGGAGAAGGTCACGGTAAGCTGCCTATCGGGCGCTAGAATCCGCCACATAACACAAGCACTCAGGTCACTCCACGGCAAGTACAAGTATGACACAGTCATTGTCCATGCTGGTGTGAATGACCTGAGATGTACCTCCCTGGACTACATGAAAAGAGACATAGAGGAGCTCTCTGATTATGTAGCCCAGGCAGGTATGACCCTGACCCTGAGCAGCATCCTTCCTTCACCAAGAATGATGCCACAATATAGTGACAAGATGATCAGCTTTAACAATTGGCTTAATTTCTGGTGTCATTCAAAGGGGATCCAGTGCCTGTCTGCCTGGGATGACATGCTCGACAAGCCACGCTGCCAAGGGATGGCTTGCACCTGTCACCCTGGGATTCCGGATATTGGCTAAGGCTCTTGCCACCCCATAGTGCCTTTTTTAGGCAAGGCTCAAATTCTAAACCTACCACCCTAGAAAACAAAAACGTGAAGAAACTAAGGGTAATGCTGCTCAATGCCAGAAGTCTAAATCTCAAAATGCACGCACTCGAGGCCCTTCTCAGTATGGAGAACATCGATGTCTGTGCTGTGACTGAAACCTGGTTCAAGGCTCCTGAGAGCACCCCGGCACTATCAGGTTTCATCTCATATCATGCGTTCTGGCCCCAAAACCCGGACCACACCACAAAAGGAGGGGGTGTATCCATATTTATCAAGGATACCCACGCCTCCAGGTTGGTGGCTATGCACGAAGCATCAGAAACCATCCAGGTGCAATTAACCATAGGCAAAACTGCTCTACAATTTGTAGCATGCTACAGGCCACCCTCTGAAACTCAGGAAACCCACACAGCCTTCCTAAAGACACTGGAGGGTATAAATGTATCACCAAACACCATCATATTGGGTGACTTCAACTACCCAAATATAGACTGGGAACATTACTCAAGCCCAAACTTTTTAGCCCAAAGGTTCCTGGAGTTCATAAATTCAAATGCCATGGAACAACTAGTCACCGTCCCCACAAGAGGAGAAAATATACTAGATCTCATCATCACGAACATGGGGACAAAATGCTCCACACCAGAAGTATATCCCTCATTGGTGAGATCAGATCATAAACTAATCTCACTAGAAATCCACATCCCGCCCCCACCCCAAACAAAAAGACCACAGTGAAGAACTTCTAAAGCAAACTTCACACTACTCAAGACAGGTGTGGTATCCTTCAAGGCCCCCGAGCCAATGGAAACCACAACCCAAGCTGCGGAAGCCCTTACAAATGCCTTCTATGAACACCTTCAGGACTGCATGGATCAGGCAATCCCAAATAAAACCAATACTCTTTCCACCAAGGGCAAACGTCCAGTCTGGTGGACCCCAGCCATAAACAAGCTTTACAATAAGAGGAGAAAGCTATTACATGATAGAGCAAAATCCCAAAAAGGGAAGGCATCTTTGATCAGCACTAGCAAGAAACTACGATCCCTCATAAAATCATCCAAGGCCAACTTTGAGATAAAAATTGCCATAGATTCAAAAGACAATCATAAGGCCTTCTTCAGCTATGTCAGAAACCTGGGTGGAAACTCCCAGATATGCTCAGAATTAGTCCAAAATGATACAAAAATCACTGAACCCACAGACATTGCCAACATACTGGCAGACAGGTTCAGCGCAAACTTCACCCCCCTCCCCAAAAGGAGAGATAACTATCCCAACTGAGAGTAGCCTCCCAGACATCTCAAATGCGCAGGTGAAAGCTGCTCTCTCTAAAGCTAAAAACACAGCATCAATGGGACCGGATGGGGTCCCCGGCTCTGTGCTACATGAACTCAATGAAGAACTAAACCCACACATAAGGCAGCTGTTTAATCTTAGCCTCACCACAGGATATGTGCCCAAGGAGTGGCGTACAGCAACTGTGGTCCCACTCCACAAAGGCGGTGCCTCTACGGACCCTGGTAATTACCGCCCCATAAGCTTAACAAGCCTGGTCTGCAAAGCAATGGAGAGGATCATAATGGAACTTATAAACAAGGACATAGGGGACTTGCAGACCTTGGACCCAACCCAGTTTGGCTTTGTCAAGGGCAGATCTTGCCTTTTGAACTTGGTCGACTTCTTCAAAACAGTCACCAAGGCCATTGATGAGGGAAAGGCAGTCCATACAGCCTACCTTGACCTTGCAAAAGCTTTCGACACAATACCCCACTCGGGTATTATAGAGAAACTTACCAGCTTAAATGTAAACCCATATGTCACAAGATGGGTTGCAAACTGGCTAAAGGACAGAACCCACAGGGTTAGAGTTGTTGGAGCCATGTCAGACTCCAAGCCGGTTACAAGTGGAGTCCCACAGGGCTCAGTCCTTGGCCCCCTATTGTTCGGCATCTACTTCTCAGAAGTACAGGCAAACATAGGAGGACTATGGCTGACAAAATTTGCAGATGACTGCAAACTGGGTGCCATAGTGGAAAGTTTGCGGATGACTGCAAACTGGGTGCCATAGTGGCTAGTACATCGGACACAGACATCCTTCAGAGGGGTCTCACGGAAACTGATAGCTGGTGCCAGAGCCATGGCCTGAAGTTAAACGCAAAAAAGTGTATAGTCATACCCTTTTGGAAAAACAAGGTAACTCCAAGCTACCATATAGGTGGCAACCCACTAAGCACAGAAGAGGTTATCAGGGACCTGGGGACCCAGGTTGACAGTGGCCTCTCGTTTGACGCTCACGTTGCTAAAGTGGTTCAAAAGACCTTCTACATTGCCCAACTGATCATGAAGGGATTCACATCCAGATCAAGTGAGGTCATTGTTCCCCTGTACTCTTCACTTATCAGACCAATGATCGAGTACAATGCCCCATTCGGGATGTATCTCACCCGACACCTGCAGCAATTGGAAAGACCCCAAAAGTTCCTCACCAAAAGGATAAAGGGACTCCAAAACCTGTCATATGCTGCCAGACTGAAGAAACTCCAACTCTATACAGTTGCATACCGTCTGCTCAGAGGTGACCTGTGCCTGACATACAAGGCCATGACCAACCCGGAATTAATGGACATGCTCCACCTCAAAAAATCCAAATCCACCAAAACCACTAGAGCAAGAGACTTAAACCTTAGCACGGATATAAATAGGATGTGCTGGAGGGATAGATTTATCACCCAGAGACTCCCCATGCTGTGGAATAAAATCCCAGTCCATGTGAGGCAGAGCACCTCGCTGGCTCTGTTCAAGAAAAATCTTGACCGGTGGATGGGAGATCGTAGGTTTACCCCGGGAATCATCTCTGTGTCACTACTGGACAGAGGCACAACAAACTAATGGGCACAGTATTTCTAACATAAGGGGCAGCGTAAGCCACATAACTTTGGGCTAGGCTTAGCCTAGTATAAACCTATGAACCTATGAACCTATGTGCTGAGGAGGCCTGCTGAGTATATTGGGAAAAGGATGGTTACGGATGTAGCTGCCAGGTAAGAGGAAGAGAGGAAGGCCTCAGATAAGGTTCATGGATGTGGTGAGAGAGGACATCAATGTGGTTGGTGTAAGACAGGAAGATTCAGGGGACAGGCAGAAATGCCAACAGATGATCCATTGTGGCAATCCCGAATGGGTAAAGCCAGAGGACAATGAAGGGGGATGTTGTAATGTCATTCTTCATAGATTTGCTAACTATCTGAAAGACATAACACAACTCTATGGGTAAATGACTATAAATATGAGGCACACATATGGTCAGTGTGAATAACACTGGACAGTTAAATGTTATGAGCTCAGTATATAACATGCAGTTCAACACACATCTGCAGCAGTACTTTACTATGCAAATACCATGTATAGGGGTCTCAGATATCTGAGACAAACAAGTATATCCTAGTTGTATTCACAAGTAAGATACGGATATGTGCAACATCCCAGTAGCTGGCCTAGCATTGTCAAAGTCAGTATTGGTCAACACACTCCAGTAGTAGTCATATGTGAGCCATCCATTCCTGGGCCCTTACCAATGATCTATGTCACTGCAGACAGACCCAGATGCTATGGCCATAGTTTCTGATCAACAATATATTAATACAGCAAGCTTGTTGAGATATATATGTTAACCCTCCTCTTTCCCATTTTTACATACTCTCTACTGCAGTCCATGAGATGCTTACTTGTTCGACATACCTGTCTTTGTATTTTTCCAACTATAGTTGGCTATATGCTGTTATTTATTGTTTTTTCCTCAGTTTCTCCCTCTCCCTCTCCACACATATGTAGGGTGTACATCTGTGTTGCATAGGCAGCAGCTTGCCTTCTGTAGGTAATGCTCATGAGCAGCCGATGGCCTGTGCACCAATTATTGTTGCCCACTTGCTAACTGCATGCAGAACAGCTGTGTTGTTATTCCGATAGACAATGACATATTCACACACTGCTATAATTGCATACTTCATGTGGGTGTAGCCCCTTTGCCTTGCCTGTGAGGGGAACTTCATGGAGGTGTGTGAACAACAGTATCACAGAGGGTATTTGGAAATACCTCTTATAAAACTGTGGAGACAGGCCAACAAAATAGGAGAGAATGTTCCACACAGTGGCTGAATGTATGTATTGCTGTCATAGATATGGATTAATGGTAGTCTAACAAGGTTTGTGTGAACATATGGAGTTTCTGTGTGATATAGGTTGAAGTATTTTGTGGCTGTCCACAATGAATCTCAAAGTACTTTACAAGGGCTGCTGATGTCCTTCACCTTACAAGTATATTGGGATGCCCTTCAAGCTATGATCTCCTTGGCATGTGTGATAAATGTGTAACACTGTAGTAGCAATAACTAGATAGGTAGGGGTCTACTCTCCATCCTGGCAAATGTGTGTGTGTGTGTGTGTGTGTGTGTGTGTGTGTGTGTGTGTGTGTGTGTGTGTGTGTGTGTGTGTGTGTGTGTATGTGTGTGCACAGGACCAGTATCGTGATTGAGTGAGGAATATATCCATTCAGTGGCCATATTTTAAGCCATTGTACTCCCAGCACATGTCCTACATTATGCTCTATAAGGGCCACTTTTTACATCAACTGTACAGGTATCTGTACACACTTGGGAGACCTGTAAGCTATGTGCTGTGTGCAAGCAACAGTTATGTAACAGTATGGAATGAGCAGCTACAGAGGCAAGGCTCTTAATCACAGTAGTGGCACACTTGTGTGCATTGCTTTGTATAGCAGTGTTTGTGAGTGTGTACACCCCTGCATGACATTAGTATGAAACCTACCACATGCACTACACCACTCATTGCCATACCTTACAAGGGCAAGTTATGTTACTCACTATACACATACTTTGGAAACTCACTCAGCTCTGTGCCACCTGTGATGATGGCATAATACTGTAATACCACTGACTAAATGAATAGGGATTTCAAAAGCAACACTGGCAATTGTGATTGTTTGCGTCTGTGTCTGTGAACAGTATTCTATGTGTGTTGGATGAACACAATACCCTCTGTGTGTGTGTGTGGAAATTACATATCTGAGGTGTGTTCCACCCACTAGACTTACCATAGTCCACTGTACAAGAGGTGCTGATGTCAGCCACCATGCACCTACCTGTATACACTCCTCATCCCTATAAGCTTCATAGCAAATGCAAAAACTATATATATAGACCTGTCAGTTGTGTACATCTTTACCCTGGATATGACACACTTAATGTGTTACCACACTGACATACCCCTTGTAGTCTACATGGACACATCCTGCTGATACACAGACACCTAGAAGATGAATAGAATATATTATGGAGACCACATGCTGTCAATGTTTATAAAAATAATGCATGATGGCATGTATAATGGCTGACAGCTACACACCCTGATGTGTAACCATTAAACATGCAGCTGTCAACACTACACAGCATTACATTGCTAATCTGTACTAAGTTCTAAGTTCACCGTGTACATCAGAACCATATTAGCATGTCCCTGCATCAATGGCATGGATGATAGGGATATGGCACAGGTATTATCAAATGTACAGGGTGTGGTGTGGGTTTGCCAGAGGCCTAGGCTGGACCATTTGGTTGACACCATGTGTGTGTGTTTGGGGGTTGTATGTCATATGTGTCATGCAGAGGTGGTGTGTGTAAGTCTAGAGGTTACCTTGCTATGATGGTGATGTGTATGTGAATATGGATGCACACAGTCACACCATGTGGCTGTCCTACACAGAGATATGTTGGACAGCTGTGGACCATACATGGCATGGCATCCCCTATTTTGTTGGCTTGTCTCCACAGTTTTATAAGAGGTATTTCCAAATACCCTCTGTGATGCTGTTGTTCACACACCTCCATGACGTTCCCCTCACAAGCAAGGCAAAGGGGCTACACCCCAAGGCCAGATGCACTACTACTCCCTGATGGTGACTGGCATCTGCTGGATCCACTTCCCTGCTGGGACTGACCAGGACCAAGTGCCCATGGCCTGCTGTGTCATGGTGTGGACAGCAACCCTCCTGCAGTTGTGCTGCTGGTACTGCCACTATGGGAGCATGAAGTTGCATGGCCACGTGGACTCTCAGCTATTTGTGCTGCTGTCCTCCATCCACATAGTCAATGGCCAACTCCCACCACATGCTCAATCACAGGCATTCCACGTTCAAGGATTGACATGCCACGGTCGAGGACTCCCACCATCTCACCCAACCAGCTATCCATGACCTCAGCATAATAACAGTGGGCATCAGTAAGATCATGGAGGTTGTCATGCATAGCAGGAAGAGTAGCATTCACAGCCCTGAGAAAATGTCTGGTGTTACGTTCACTACATGCCTGTGCTTCCATGATGCTCCAAAACATGCATCTAGTGACACTTGCTGTTGCATTTCTGACAGTGGCATGTCCGCCAGCAGGCCCCCTTCAAGCACCCCTCCCATCCACCTGTGTGGGACCTCACCTGTTCTCTGGCTAAGGCTGGTGTCTACAGACACACGCGTTATAGCCACCACACTTGTCTGTGCCATGCGACTACTCACCAACTGTCCATCATCTATGGCCACTGGTGATTGGCTATGTGTGAACATTGTGTCTGTGTGCAGGGATGGGGTGGACAAGAGTGGGATGCTAACCAATGGCACAGATTCAGCCCCTGATAACCCAGCCTGTGCCTCACTATCGCTATCATCATCATCAGAGTCTGCAGAAACATTGACATTAGTTCTCAAGCGAGACAGACCACGACTCCCATTGCCACCTGTGAGGCGAAGACAATAAATGTAAATGAATGCCTGTACATTGGCTGCCATGCACACAGACATTTACAGGTGAGTTGGCACAAAGCTATTAAACAGACCTCACATTACCCAAAAAGTGGTATGCATGACACACAGAGCCCTCATCCTGTATTCCAGCCATTCACAATCCTTGTTGCTAACAATATACATGTCTGGGATGCATGAGTACTGATGTCCATTCACCTAGCATACACTGCACTCATGTACACATTATTGATGTTCACCTGTATAGCACAGTGGCAACTACCATAGAGCATACCTCACAACTCTACAAATCATTGAAGACTGTGTAGATATCTGGCACATATGTTTGCTCTGTCCCTCACAACCCCTATCTGTTTGACACATAATTGGGATCATATGAGGATTTATGTCACTAATTAATGACAAACATTTGATTTCTACACTTCATCACCAACAGTGAATGTATGTTCAAACAAATCCTGTTACACCAACAACCTTCTAAGCTTAACATGGATATGATAAGTGTACACACCCCTGTTAACATGGCAGGCTGTTGTATCATATGTAATGAGACCATAATACTGCATTCAAAAACATTACCCACCTTAAATGTGACATATGACCTGTGCAATCCAATCGTGAGCATATTGTTTGCATTTACAAGTTAAATCTTTATATTATGGTCACATTACAGGTTAGAAAAGGTGTGCAATGTAATATTGTGGTCTCTCATTGTATATATCAGAAACACTTGGCATCTTGACAGGGGTTTGTACACTGTGGTATCCACTGTATAGGATTAATGTATCAGACATGTCCCTACTCTAGGCCATTTGGCCCCCCAGCTTGTTGGTCTGTGTCCACATGTCTTGTACTGATAGGTTGTGAGGTATGCTGCAGGAATGTTAGCTTAACCCTTCAGATAGGCCCCCCTGGTGACCACTGTGATCCACTGCAGTTAACACCACCACAAGTGAACATGAACATCAAACAATATGGCTAGGTGTGTATTGGCAAAGCACAAAAAAAAATGACATACTGACCAGCTATAGACTGCTGTCCCAGTAGACCAGAGGAAGCTAAATAGGTGTGTGAGAGAGGTACTGTCAGCATGTGGCCTTGTTACAGGGGGGAAGCAGCATTTCTGCACATTAACAATACAAATCCCAATAGTACAAGATATGCTGCCCATCACCATAAATGTGCACTTATGTGCATTACCAAACTCCATCCACGGAAGCAGGACTATTCGACATCAGACGGTTCATCTCTAATGCATTGCTATACAATTTCATGTATAAATTGATATGTATTTTATATGTGATTTTTTAGTGGACAGCTCTATCCCGGACTATTTGACCCCAGACTTTTTGACCCCAAATATATTCTAGTAAGTACTTTATCATTATCTTATTATGTAATCACTTATTCAATAATAACACTGTTAATTTTTCATTGTAAATATATATATATTTTTTACTTTAATATGTTTATTTAATTTAATTATTACATTGGTTATTATAAATATAACACATAAACTTTTAACATATAATAACTAGTGTTATGTTTTAACATATTATGACTAGTGTTACTTTATAACATACTTTATAACATATATTTTTAAATAAATTAAGCATTTTTTATTTTATATTATGTTAGTAGTGTAATCAATCTATTATGTATTATAAATAAATTGTTTAAAATTAAATGAAATCAATATGATGATGGTTTTGATATTTTAAGAAAGATTTTGCACACACACACACACACACACACACACTACTGCGGTGGTGGTGCTGCGGAAGCATTGTTGCCTCACAGTTAGACGTTGCCCGTTCAATTCTCAGTTAGAGCATCTTCTGTGTGGCGACATGCGTGAACGGACGTTCCTTCCTTGTAGGTTGTGCATTAGGCCTGGCAAGCCAGCACATAAAACTCTACTGCCATTCATTAGCGGACCGGAGTTCCGTTGTGGTGACCCCTAACCGGGAAAAGCCGAAAGACACACAAACACACACACACATATATATATATATATATATATATATATATATATATATATATATATATATATATATATATATATATATATATGAGTTTAATAGAAAAATGATTGGCAGTGCATGTGTAGTTATGGGTCTTGTATCTCACATTGTTTTTCTTCAAAGACCAATATGCAATTATTATTTAAATGTGTGGTGTTGGAGAAAAAAATTCTAATTCTTCTTCAAGTAAGTACATACATATGTAGTGTTGTTTTGTTAATAACTTTTCATTTTCTGGTCAGTAAATGAGTCACAGCTACAAGAATTTATAGAATATTTCTGTTTTACAATGGTTTGCTAACTAATCTGGATGTTCGCAGCATTATCTAGTCCGGAGTTTCTCTTCATTGATTTATTGCATATATGTGTTTTTACATTTTTATTTTAGGTTATATTTGTAGGGATACTTTATTTTTCAATGCCTTAATTGTATTTTTATTGTTAATTTTATTTATTTTATACAATGCTAATTTTACCATTATATGGTAACTCCGGACTAGTTAGGATATTATTGCTACTGCTTATTTCCTTCTTGTTTTTGCAATTATTGCTTTTTTTATATATAATTCAACTAATTAATTGTATTTTTTGTAAAGTAAGTGTAGTCAAACCACATAAATAGAAAAGAAAAAGACTGTCTAAACCTATTTTAAGAATGTTTAAACAGTCTTTCTTTTCTATTTATGCTTTGATGTGCTTCGGCTTTACTTACATTATTTTTTTTATTTGGGTCCAACCATCTGGGGTCAAACTAGTTGGGGCAAATTGTCCGGGGCAAATTGGTGGGGTCCAAACATCCTGTACCCCATGCACAACTACTATCTTATCTGATATATGCATGTAGATACTCTACAGATAGAGGTTATATATGCTAAAGTACTCTAGTAATGTGCACTAGGCATCACCTGCACACTGCTCGTCCATTGTGTAGGGGGCACCTACATCCACAATGCTGCCTTCATGGAGCTGTTCTCTTCTTGGGAGGGTTCCTCAAGGTTGGCGAGGAGCTCCTCTTGTGCTATAAGTGGGAGCTGCATGAGTAGGCCCCCACCTGTGGCTGTGTTGTTACAGCAGCAGCCCTTCACCAGACATTACGTAGGAGGTTGGTTGCATGATTCCGGACCTGCTCATATGTTCTTGTGTGCAGGCCGACATCATTTACCCTGTAGACTAGGTCACTCCACAGGGCGGTCTGTTCCCGCAGATGTTCCTGGGTGTGGCCAACCATTACATCATAGTGCTGCATTATGTATTCAACTATTTCTGCTGTTTCTGTTGCACTGTATGCTGGATTGTGGACATGATGCATCCTACCTGTAAGTTATAAACAGTGAAACACATCATAGCACCTTATACAGTTGTCAACAGTCTGGACAGAAATTGCACATCAGCAGTGGATATATCTTTCCAGCACTCATCTACATCATACCCTTGTAATCTAGCAGCACAATATCAGCTTGCATTGCACACCTGGACCTGATGTGTTATATTTCCCCCAATGATGGATAGTTAATTGCACAAACTTCAAACCTCTAATGTCATTCATTTCTGTGTAGAGGGATGACATTGGCCATATTCCATGTGGATGGTGTGTGGATGTTGCTGAGGCTGTGTTTGCATATGATATGTGATGGCACTGTAAGCACTTGCCTGAGTTCATATAGGATGCAGACAGGGATGTTATCAGGCCCCATGGAGACTTGCTGTTGTTGCCTTTCAGTAGGCAATATGTGCCTGCTCACCAGTGATGAGGGGAGGTGTGTTGTTGATGTGCATTTCTGTCTAGAGGGATGGGGGGACAGGGGGGTGATGTTCACCCCTAACCCATCTGATGCAGGTATCCTATAGCCATGGCATGTGTGTTTGAGATGTGATTTAACACCAGTATATGGTGAATTGTGTTGCTTCTGGAATTGACAACATATGTGGAGACACCCTTGTGACTGGCTTTGACAGTTTGGATATGTGTGATTTGTACTCATAGTTAGCCTTACATGGAGTCATTTGTGACCTTACATGCTTGTTCAGATATAGGTGGACATGCTTCCAAGTTGTTCTCTGCACCTATATGGCCCTGTACAGCAATATAGGAACCTATTATGTGGTTTGTGTATTGCAGCTGTCAACCAAAGGGGATTACTCTGCCTTGGTGGAGGTGGCTTTTACAGGTCAGGTATTGCTGGGTCCATACAGTTAACGTGGATATATAAGTGTACATAACCCTGTTATAATACCTGGTCTTTGTGCTATTGTAACTTTACACCCCAATAACTCATTTCAAAACAATTCCCAACTTTAATGTGACCTATAGCCTGTACAATTCCATTGAAAACATAACAATTTGTTGTGGGAAAACATATGCAAATTAAAATCATTACAATACGCTGGTTGTATCACAATAAGCTGGTTGCATGAGTGTGCACACCCTTAAACAGATACTATATGGAAGCACCTGTTGAGATAATGACAGCGTTTAGTCAAAGTAGGTTGCAGTCTTTCATTATGGCACATCTTAACTTGATAATAGTCACCCAGTCTTCTGTCCAATAGTCCTACAAATATGTCAATTACTGAGGGCATATCTTGTACACAGCCCTAATCAGGGCAACCCACAGATTATCTATTGGGTGTAGGTCTGGCTGGCACATTCCCAAACTGTATTCCACATCTGGTAAATCCATTCTTTGGTAGATTTGGATGTATGCTTGGGGTCATACTCATGCTGACAGACAACATCCCTCTTCATCTTCACCTTTCTAGCAGATGACTAAATGTTTGGTGACAAAACCGGTTGTTATTTGTAACTGTTCATAATTCCTTCCATCTGGAGTGGAGGCCAAGTTCCAGCTTTTGAAAACCAACCCTACAGCATGATCACCATGCTTCATTAGGGGGATGGTGTACGTTTGGTGATGCAAAGTGTTGTGTTAGGCCAAACATACTTCTTGGACTTGTGGGCTAAAGGATGAACCTTGCTGTCATCAGACCATGACACATTGTTCAACATGAGTTTTTGAGACGTGATGTACTGTTTGGCAATGTGTGTCCAGCCCTGGATGTTTTTTCTGTGTAAGAAAAGCCTTCCATATAGCAATCCTACCCCACAGGGCAGACATATGGGGAATACAGAAGATTGTTGTCACATGTGGTGCATACCCAGTACTTAGCAGGCATTCCTCAAGCTCAGTGTTGTCAGTCCCCTTTCAGTCTCCATGGCCAGTTGTCTTCTTGTCATGTCATCCGTTTGGATGGACGTCCTGGTGTTTGCAGTATCTCTGTTGTCTCATGTCTTCTCCACTGTTTAATGACTGTCTCCATTGTATTCCATGGTATCTCCAATGCTGAGGACACTTTCTACTCTTCTTCTGACTGATCTCTTTCCACAATGAGTTCCCTTCAATGCTTTGTAAGCTCTCTGCCAAACATGTCTTTTGCTGTAGCAGGCAACTGGTTAAATGTCAAATATATCCTACAAGGACAGTTGAACATTATTTGGAGTTAATCAGAATCTTGTTAACTGATGGTATGTGTGTAATCAAAAAGAGAAAGCTGTGATTACTGCAAAAGGTGCATCAACCAAGTAGTGGTTTATGTGTGTGCACATGTATGCAACCAGTTTATAGTACATTTCTTATGTTGTATATTTTCTCCACTAACATATTTGTTTGTTTGTCAATAGAATTGTACAGGCTATGTGTCACAATCAAGGTGGGAAACATTTTGACAAGATTTCCTCTGGTCTTACTTTTGTATAGTACACAAATCTGGCACTGGCATTTCAGCAGGGGTGTGCACACTTGATATCCACTGTATGTAGGTGTTCAGATAGCTGTTTATGGTAGCCATGGACAGAGGGTCATAACACAGTTGCACATTCCTCCAATTACAACCTGATAATCATGCCTATTCTACTACCCATATCATTGCAATGGCAAAGCAACAAGCAGTACCTGTAAACATTTATGTCTGTTGTAGGCACTTAAACTGACATTACACAGAAGTAGAACATGCACAACTGATGTACATATATAGATAAGTAAGTTGATTGCACAGTAGGCTTTGCTATCACAGTGCTAAGGTGGAGGATGTTCCACATTCATATCAAGGCTATTATGTTACAGTGTCATTGATAACAGACCTGACAATGGTTTGCCTAACATAACATAAGTCTTATGTGTAAGTGACTACAGATATCAGGCACACATATGCCTATAAGACTGTACAGTTGGATGGCATGAACTTACTATACTCACTACATCACAAGCATTTCAACACATATTTCTGCAACAGTACTTTACTCTGCACATGCTCTGTATAGTTCTCTTATATTTACAAGAGAAAAGATGTATCATAGCTACATGTGCAGGTAACATATGGATATGTACAACATCCCAGTAGCTGGCCTAGCAGTGACACAGTCAGTGGCATTTAACAGACACTCCAGTAGTTGCAAAATACCAGCTGTCCTTTCCTGGGGTGAGTCAGGGCCTGAGCTGTGATGTATGTCACTACAGAGTGAGCTACATGCTAGGGCCATCACTGCTGTTAAGCATTACATCAGTACAGCAAGTCTAGTTGAAATATATGTTTTCAGTCCCCTTCTTCTTCTTTTGGCTGCTCCCATTAGGGGTCACCACAGCAGATCAACTGTTTCCATTAATTCCTCTCCTCTGCATCTTGCTCTGTCACACCAACCACCTGCATGTTCTCTTTTACCACATCCGTAAACCTTATCTTAGGCCTTTCTCTTTTCCTGTTACCTGGCAGCTTCATCCTTAGCATCTTTTTCCCAATATACTCTGCACCCCTCCTCAGCACATGTCCAAACCAGTGTAATCTTGCCTCTCTGGCTTTGTCACCAAACCTTCCAACCTGGGCTGACCCTCTAATATACTTATTCCTAACCTTGTCCATCCTCGTCACACCCAGTGTAAATCTTAACATCTTCAACTCTGCCACATCAAGCTCTGACTCCTGCCTTTTTGTCAATGTCACTGTCTCCAACCCATATAACATAGCTGGTCTCACTACCCTCTTGTAGACCTTCCCTTTCACTCTTACTGGTACTGTGTGTCACAAATCACTCCTGAAACTCTTCTCCACCCACTCCATCCTGCCTGTACTCTCTTCTTCACCTCTCTTCCACACTCATCATTACTCTGAACTGTTGATCCCAAGTATTTAAACTCATCCACCTTCGCCACCTCTACTCCCTGCATCCTCACCATTTCTTTATCCTCCCTCTCATTCACACAAATATATTCTGTCTTAGTCCTGCTGACCTTCATTCCTTTTCTCTCTAGAGCATATTTCCACCTCTCCAGGGTCTCCTCCACCTGTTCCCTACTCTCACTACAGATCACAATGTCATCTGCAAACATCATAGTCCACGGGGACTCCTGTCTGATCTCGTCTGTCAACCTGTCCATCATCATTGCAAATAAGAAAGGGCTCAGAGCTGATCCTTGATGTAAACCCACCTCCACCTTAAATGCATCTGCCACTCCCACCACAGATGTCACCGCTATCACACTACCCTCCTACCTATCCTTTACCACTCTTTCATACTTCTCTGACACACCCAACTTCCTCATACAATACCATAACTCCTCTCTAGGTACCCTGTCATATGCTTTCTCTAAATCCACAAAGACACAATGCAACTCCTTCTGACCTTCTCTGTACTTCTCCATCAATTACTCTCAGAGCAAACATCGCATCTGTAGTGCTCTTTCCTGGCATGAAACCATACTGCTGATCACTAATCATCACCTCCCTTCTTAACCTAGCTTCCACTACTCTTTCCCATAACTTCATGCTGTGACTGAACAATTTAATCCCTCTGTAGTTACTGCAGCTCTGCACATCACCCTTATTCTTAAAAATCAATATCAAAACACTTTTTCTCCATTCCTCAGGCATCCTCTCATTTTCCCAGATTTCATTAAACAATCTAGTTTAAAACTCCACTGCCATTTCACCTAAACACCTCCATGCTTCCACAGGTATGTCATCTGGATCAACAGCCTTTCTGTTCTTCGTCCTCTTCATAGCTATCCTTACTTCCTCCTTGCTAATTCACTGCATTTCATGATCCACTATCCGCACATCATCCAACTTTCTCTTCCTTTCATTCTCTTCATTCATCATCCACTCAAAGTACTCTTTCCATCTGCTCAACACACTATCCTTACTTGTGAGTACATTTCCCTCATTATTCTTTATCACCCTTACCTGCTGCACATCTTTACTAGCTCAGTCCCTCTCTCTAGCCAATCGGTACTGGTCCTTTTCTCCATCCTTAGTGTCCAACCTTTTATACAACTCTTCATGCGCCTTATCCTTAGCCTTCGCCGCCTCTCTCTTTGCCATGCACCTGATCTCCTTATATTCTTTTCTACTTTCTTCATCTCTCTGTCAATCCCACTTCTTCTTTGCCAACCTCTTTCTCTGTATACTCTCCTGTACTTCTTCATTCCACCACTGGGTCTCCTTGTCCTCCTTCCTCTTTCCAGATGTCACACCATGCAACGTTCTAGCCATCTCTCTTAGTAGCTCCGCTGTAGTTACCCAGCTATTCGGTAACTCTTCACTGCCACCCAGTGCCTGTCTTAACTCTTCCCTGAACATCACCTCACAATTATCCTTTTTCAATTTTCACCATTTGATCCTTGGTGCTGCCCTCACACTCATCCTCCTCTTCTTGATCACCAATGTCATCCTACAAACCACCATCCTATGCTGCCTAACTACACTTTCCCCTGCCACCACATTACAGTCTCCAATCTCTTTCAGACTGGCCCTTGTACATAAGATATAATCCACCTGTGTGCATCTTCCTCCACTCTTGTATGTCATCCCATGCTCCTCCCTCTTGTTAAAATATGTATTCATCACAGCCTAATCCATCCTTTTCGCAAAATCCACTACCATCTCACCTTCTGCATTCCTTTGCTTAACCCCATACCTACCGATCACTTCCTCATCCCTTCTGTTCCCTTCACAAACATGCCCATTGAAATCTGCTCCAATCACCTGTCTCTCACCCTTGGGTACAGTCATCAACACTTCATCCAACTCACTCCAAAATTTTTCTTTCTCATTTATCGCACACACAACTTGTGGAGCATATGCACTAACAACATTCATCATTACACCATCAATTTCCAGCTTCATAAACATAACTCTATCCAACGCTCTTTTCACCTCCAAAACACTCTTAGCATACTGTTCCTTCAGGATAATGCCTGTGCCATTTCTCCTCTTATCCACACCATGATAAAACAATTTGAACCCTCCTCCGATACACATAGCCTTGCTCCCCTTCCATCTGGTCTCTTGCACACACAATATACCAGCCATCCTTCAGTCCATCATATCAGTTAGCTCTCTCCCTATACCACTCTTACTGCCAGCATTCAAAGTTCCGACCCTCACTATCACAGTCCTAGCCTTAACTTGCCTTAGGGCATGTCTTCCCCCTCTTCTCCTCCTTCGACCAACAGTAGGCCAATTTCCACCAACACCATGTTGGCCAACAGTACTGGTAGCAGTCATTGTTAATCCAGGCCTCAACCGATCCGGTATGTAAATCTGTACTGTTGTCTGCATGCTTTCAACCCCCTATTTTCCATTATTACAGACCACCTACTGCATTCAGTTACATGCTTACTTGTTTCACAAACCTTTTTTTTCTGGAATTGTCAAAGATATATCTCATTTTTTCTCTCTCTCATAGTATGACAGAAGTGGTTTGAATAGATAGCAGCTTGTCTTTTGTAGGTAATGCTTATGACCATGTGATGGCCTGAGCACCAACTGGTGTTCCTCAGTTGCTAACTGCATGCAGAGCAGCTGTGTAGTTCTTCCAATAGCCAATGGCATGGCAACACACTCCTATAATTGAGTGCTCCATGTGGGTGTTGGCCCTTTCCCTTACATGTGAGGAAGACAGCCTGGAGGTGTGTGAGATAATACCTCTTACAACAAAACATGTGGAGAAAAGCCAAGAAAATGGTGGAGAAGGTTTAAGACTTGGGGGTAGAATGTGAGTGTTGCTGTTATACATTTTGAATACTTCTAGTTTAACAGTGTTTGTCTGAACATGCTACTTCTGCATGGATTTCAGTCTGACAAAGTTCTGTCACTGCAGAGCTCTCAACTGTACGGCTAGCCACATAATGTTCAGAGGTTAGCCTGTTATGTTTGGTTGTTCCCCAGACAGGTGCTATCTTTGCAAATTAGTAGCATACTCTGGTGATTGCAATCAGTAAATGCTAACATCCATTTGTTTTTCTGACTTTATATCCCTCAGAAAAGATATGTTACAACAAACTCTGTAACAGCAGCAACTTTCTCGGTGCATAACATCAATACTTCAAGTATGGCCATGTTTTTGGGCTTCTGTTCACCAATTATGTCAGGCTTTGTCCAGATGTCATACAGTAGGTAGGAGGTTGATAGGTATGGTCTATAATTATTTAGTGCTGTCATTACTGCTGTGGAGAAAGGCTGGAAAACATGTGGAAGTCTGTACATTCAAACAGTCAGTTTCTAGAGAATGCTCTTAGATGTCCTTGTAAAATATTTTATGTGGGGGAGAGTAACATGTGTTTTAAAAATAGGCTGTTAGAACATGTGGGGCATACTACTGATAACAAAGAAGACAGTTGTATAGTTGTACATTTGAATAAATCTCACCAAGGGGACAGTAGTTGATTACAAGGTACTGTTTTGGAAAAAGTCTGTTTCTCAGTTTGATGAAACATTCATAAAAGAACTATTGTGATGTACAGAATCAATGTATTATTATTAAATGTGATACTATATCCCCTAGGGTGTTAAATGAGGCTGCACATTTAATTATGTAATTAAGTTTTAATTGCTTCTTGAATTTAAGGCAAGTATTTCGTGTAATGTTTTACTCCTTGAAGGCTTTGGCTAAGACTTCAGAGTATAATAAACTTGTGTGAATTACTGGCTGGTTGTATTTCTCTTTGCTATCTTCAGTCATTTTAGTTGTTTTAATAAGAGGTTGTTGTATGTATGACCATTGTATATGGCCTATCATGATTTTGTAGCAGTGTACTGTTCACTTATTTATTTGACTGCATGGGGGCAGATGTGAGTGTCATGGGTCCCTTTGTATCCAACTGTGCATGCTGCCCCAGTTATATATATATATATATATATATATATGTATATGTGTGTGTAATTGTATACACACACACACACACATATATATATATATATATATATATATATATATATATATATATATATACAAATATATATATATATATATATATATATATATATATATATATATACAAATATCACCTCAGTATTTATTGGTAATATATCTATATATTGTTATGCACATATATGTATCTCCATACATACCTCTCTCTCTCTAGATGTATATGTTTCTTTTCATATATATATATATATATATATATATATATATATAGATATAGTTATAGATACCAATCCTTCCTGATTGCACAGTGTCTCTTCCCTATCGTAAACTGGCTGTAATGCATGGTATGTTTGAGAAAACATCCGGAAACCATATATCTCAGATGGCTCAGTGGTAAATTGCTGTGACTATGGCGTGCAGGGTCCTTTGTTCAAGACCTGCAAGGACTGTTTATGTTTTGCCAGGCAGAAAAGGACTGTTGGATACAGACTGGTTAAGGCAATATTGACTAGCTTTAAGCATGTTTGTGCAGGTTTGCATGATGGTAAGCAGTGCTAACATATGGTTAAACAAATAGGTGCTTACACCATGTAGGCTTTGATTAACAGTGCACAAATCTGCTTAGCATTTACATTTAAGCAATGCTTAAACCTGCTAAGCATAGCTCAGCCCTGGTAACCATTGATCACATTTTAGTCTGATAAAATAGCAGGGTAATGACATATTTAATAAGTGTATTTAATTTCCTGTACATAACATGCTTCTATGTGCTGTCATTACAGTAGCAAGGGATGTGACTACACTGTATGGGTCACTTGGGTATACATGGATAGTACAACAATCTTTGTTTTTGTTTTTTTTATTTGTTTTATATATGGGTAGTATCCTAGGTTATACGCAGTCACACTTGCATGTTACACCAGCTACAGTTCACTGGTTGACAAAAATAGTTTAACAGATATTGCATTATTAAATTAGTACTCTTAATAATGCTTTTCCAAGTAAAAGTAGTTTGCAGATTGTATTACTTGAACCATGCACTCCTGCATGCAAATCTGGGACTCTGAGTAATACACTATCTTGTCCTTGTTGTTTGAGCTCTATGTTTTTAGATATCTCCTATTAGGTTCATAGGTTGGTACTAGGCTATCAGCCCTAGGGCCTATATAAGCATAGCCATTATTTATTATTATTTATTTTTATTTTACATTTGTTAACCGGGATGGTCCGACTGGATACATGTCCTTTTTCAGCGGAGGCCTGGGGAGAAAAGCTCCAACAGAGTTACATTGATAATTAGGTACAGTAAATGAGCTGAAAGAACTTAACAAAAACATAGGCTGTTTATATACAAGTACAAGACTGCCATTACTATTTCTGAGATTACTACAAATGTAACATTAATAACATATTAGCAAGGACGGTAGGCAGTATAATGACATAGAGTTAGACAGGATACATATTTCTTTATCACAGGATACAAAGTACTTATCATCTTAGCTAGTTGTTTATGTTTTAGTTAATGGCACAGAGCTAGTCTGGGTTTGAGCAAGGACATAGCCAGTGTGATTTGAAGTGGAGTTTTAGACTTTTTTGAATTGACTTAGAGAAGTTGCAAGCATGATGTTATTTGGGAGAGAGTTCCATATTTTACCAGTGGTGTTGGCAAATAGCGTCACCACCTAGGTTGAGAGATTTAGTTGTTTGGACAAGGAGTCTGTTTGCTGAGCGAAGGCAGCTTAGATTGGAGTAGGGAGTCATTAAGTTTTTTAGTGCTGGGGTATTCTCAGGTTGTTTAAGGATTTTGAAGGCCTCTATGAGTTGGGACTGGTGAAGAAGGTGTGGGAATTCTATCCATCCAAGCTTTTTCAGGTTAGTACAGTGGTGTGTTCTGTAGGGTAGGCCTGTAACGAACCTGGCAATGTGATTATAGCAGGATGAGAGCTTGGCCAGATCAGATTTGTTAAGGTGAGTGAGGACAGGAGAGGCATATAGTAGGGTAGAGAGAAGGTGTGAACGGGCTGTGGCTGCCTGGCATGCGGGGTAAGGAAGGCTTTAATTCTATATAGGGTCCCAAGTTTCTTGTTGACTGACTTAATGGCTTGGTTGATATGTATATCAAATCTGAGTTTATTGTCAATGTTTACTCCTAATAGCTTTGTATAGGTGTCTGGGGAGATGATGGTCCCATTATTGGATTTTATAGTGAAGTTTTCAGTCGGAGATCTATTGGTTGGGTAGAAGAGAAGTAACTTGGTTTTGTTTGGCTTTAAGATCAGGAGATGGTTGGCAAGCCAGTTTTCGACTTTGGTGAAGCTATGTTGGGTGGTAGTTAGTAGATTTGCAAGAGAGGCATTGGAACATATTATAGTCGAGTCATCTGCATATTGAATGCAGGTGGCTTCAGGGATGACTGTTTGGATGTCGTTTATGAAGACTGAAAAGAGGAGAGGTCCTAATATGGAACCTTGAGGAACTCCTATGGTATTTGGTAGTAGGCAGGAGAGCTTGTTTTGCCACATTACTGCTTGTTGTCTCCCAGTGAGGTAAGCTTGAAACCAGTCAAGGGTTGGAGTATCTAGATACAGGGTTTTAAAGTATATAGAAGTAACTGATGGTTTACCATATCGAAGGCTTCGATAGGTCCAGGAAGAGAGCGGAGGATATTTTTTATTATTCGGTTAAGATTAATGTTTTCAGTAAAAGAGAGGAGGGCAGTGGTTGTACTATGATGGGGTCTGAATCCATGTTGAGAGTCTGTGAGTAGTTTATTTTGGGTTAGATAGAGCATTAGTTGGTTGTGCATGCACTTTTCCATAATTTTGGCAAGTGGTGATAGTATGGCTATAGGTCTATAGTTGGATAGTTCTGTGGATGAACCTCCTTTGTGGAGTGGAATAACATAGGATATTTTCCAAATTGAGTGGATTGAGGCCTTGGTTATGGTTCTGTTAATTAGGATTGAGATAGGGTAGGCTACGACATCTGCAGCAATTTGCAGGTATTCTGCCGGCAGAAGATCGGCTGAAAGGGTGGTTGGCTTCAGTTTTTTCAAAAGGGATCTGATAAAGGATGTGGACACTGGCTGGAAGTTAAAAGAGTCAGGTATAGTGTTTATAGAAGTGTGGGGAGGAAAAAGTTGGTTAGCTAATGACTGGATGGTTTATGTGAAGAAAGTATTGAATGAATTGGCTATATCTTCTTGGCTCTTGTCAGATAATGTTCCTGGGGTCGGAGTAGTGGATTTGCCTGGTTGGAGAAGTTTATTTATGCCTGCCCAGTACTTTTGAGGGTTATTCTGATGTTTATGTTGCATACTTATCTAGTATGATGGCTTTTTTAGTCTCATTTCTAAGTTGTTGGAATTTGATACGATCTAGGGGTAGTTTGGTAGTGCGCCATTTATCCCACGCTTTGTCTCTAGTTGTTATTTTGGTTTTGGTGTCTTTTGTTAGCCAGGGTGCTAGTTGAGTTTTAATTCTTATTGAGCGTTTAGGGGCATGCGAGTCAAGTATAGTAAGGAATGAATTGTTAAATGATGACACTGTCTCATCAAGGGGAAGGAACTTTAGTTTTGTCCAGTTACATGATTTGAGTTCAAGTTGAAATTTAGTTGGGTCAAAGTTTTTCTTGGATCTGATAGACCTATAAATAGGTAAGCTTGTACAATTAATTTTGTCTTTCATGATGTATGTGAGCAGGTGATCACTAAGATCATTAGGGAGAGTTCAGACATATAGTTCTGGGGATGACTGTTGGTGAGTATCCAGTCTAGTATACTCTCTTTTTGGTTATTGTTACCTGTACGTGTGGTAGATGATATTATCTGAGAGAATCCATGTAGGTTAACAGGGATGGGGTTGGACTGTGCTGTGCATTGGTTCCAGTCAATATTAACATCGCCCAGGACAATGGTTTCTTGAGGGTAGTTGTTGGCTATCCAATGTAGAATGACCTCTAGTGTTTCTACATTGTTCCCAGGGGGAATATAGGTGACAATTAGGTTAATGCCCTTATGATTATTTAGTAGAACTTGTAGAGCTAGTATTTCAGCGTTAGAGACCTGGGGTGGTTGTATAGGGTTAGTTATGATGTTAAGTGTGCTATTATATAAGACGGCTATTCCACCTCCTCTTTTCTTTACTCTAGCTGCCCTAAGTATATTGTAACCAGGAGGCAGGATCTCATTGTCTTTACAATTCCATAGCTATCCATGGCTATATCTTCCCACAGTATTTACTTCCCTGGATTCCTGCCTAGCAGGGCGACTAACGTGATCCCTGAGGTGATATTGGATATTAATATGATATTATTATATTAACTGTAGACTACTATATTTTTGGACATGTCATTGAGGACTTCTACCATGTAGTAGTGGCATACATTTCAGTTTCAGACTTCTATCCTTCAAAACATTCATCCTAATGCATAACCTGTTGGCTATCTACTTTCTGTCTGTCCTCTGTGCATATGTGCAAATGTCAGCTATTGCTAAGGCCATACAACTATGTAGGTGCCCACATATTATTGTGTTGTGGGCCTGAACACTGCTGCTAGTTCAAACATGTGGGACATTTAAAAATGTGGGCCTTGCCCCTTTTCCTTGCCTGTGTGAGGGACATTACAGAGGTGGTGGGCTACAGATTCACAGACAGTAGGTGGCAATACTTCACAGAACAGGGCATTTGGAGACAGCCCAACAACATGGGGGACATATCCCCAGAACTGTGAACAGATTTTGTGTCATCAGTGCTGTTACACACATGGTGGGCTGATAGATTGACAAGGTTTGTGTGGACATGCATTTAGTGAGTGACTTCACATCTGACAGCGATATGTCTCTGACATATCTATCTTCTGGCATTCTGTCCACAGGCTGGCAACATGTTTACCTGCTATGTTTTGTCTGTTCCACAGACAGTTGGCATCCTTGGAAAATCAGTCCAGGACTCTAGGGAATGCAGTCAGTAAATACTCACATCTATTGGTATTACTGACTTTATATTCCTCATAAAGGAGATGTTACAACAAACCCAGTAACATCTACACCTGTCTCAATGTATGCCAGCAATATGTCCAATGTACCCCTCTGTTTATGCCTCTGTCCCCGAATGATGTCACGATTTGCCCAGATGTCAATGAGGATAAGGCGCACTTAGTATCATTATTTCTTGCCTTCATTCCTGCTACCATCCCAGTGATGTAGTAGACCCACAGACATGTCAGGCAAGAAGCCATAGATATGAGTCCTGAGCCTGTACATTCTGAGGTGAACTGTACATGTGAGGGGCCTGTGTATGTCTTGCCATTGTTAACAGACTGTCAGGATTGTGTACACATGTCATCTGTGCATGTTATTTGGGCTGTGTCTGGAGGGGAGTGGATGTAAGTGCTCTGGCTCCTTTTTTATCTGACTGTGCATGCTGCTACAGTTTCTGCTGGTCTAGTGGCTCTATATGTAGGGCTAGTCTGTGAGTTGCAAACAATGATGTATTTCTTCACACAGTCTGTATACTCTACTGTTCATTTGACTTACCAGTATGTGACTGTAACTGTGTTGATATTGCTTGTGGGTATGCACTTTCACACTGGTGTCTATTTGTCAGTGTTGTTACATCCCTGTAATGCCTGATATATTTGCAAATGCATGTGTAATTACCCATAGCAGATTTCCTATTTCAATTACTTGTGCTTTTTTTAGTAAATATATGTTAGAGCACACAGGAGGGTGTTACTACAACAACTGTGTTAGCTTATCTATGCCAATACTTTAGATACATCCCCATTTTCATGGCTTCCACCCAACACTTTGTCAGCCTTGGTCAAGTTTTATTGCAGTAAGGGGTTCTGAGTATACCTGTCAACTGGCTGGATTGTATCAGGATGTCCAGGTTTATTGCACATATTTCTGGTCTGTTTTACAGATTATTCTCATTTACCTGGTAAATCACTATGATGACATGTTTGTTGTCAGAAAATGATGACATACATTTCATTTATCTACCTCACATCCATCAGAATATGTATGCTGAAACAAACTGTGTCACTCTGTCAAGAAGAGTACAGGGGAACGATGACCTCTTCCTTCCTGGATGCTAATGAGTTAGTAATGAGATGTGCCACATAGAAGGACTTTCTGACCACAGTGGCAATGTGGTGGTCAAAAGAGACATTGCAGTCAACCTGTGTACCCAGATCACTTAAATGCCTTCTTTGTTCAGGGGACTACCATCAATGTGGTAATTCATGGGAACAGGGTTTTTTCCAGGGGGGATGACAACACATTTTCTGACATTCTGCTTTAGACCATGGCTCTGATACCAGTCATTGGTCTCAGTGAGGCCTTTCTGTAGAATGCCAACATCAATTGGGTAGTTAATAATAGCTCCCAACTTGCAAATGTCTGCAAACTTTGTCAGCCAAAGTCCCTTCATGTTGGCATGGACTTCAGAGAAGTTGATATCAAACAGGAAAGGACCCAGGACAGAACACTATAGGACTCCACTTATGACTGCTCAGCAGTCTGACTTAGAGTCAGCTATTTTCACACTGTGAGTTCTATCTGTGACATCAACCCACCTAGTGATATAGGGGATGACGTCTAGCTTAGTGAGCTTTTGCATGATTCCTGAGTAGGGAATGTTATCAAAGGCTTTGACTAGATCAAGGTAAGCTGTATGTGCCACCTTGCCTTCATCCACAGCTCGGATGTCTGACCAGGTTGATTGAGCAGGTATGACCTACCCTTCACAAAACTAAACTGCATGGGATCCTGAGTCTGGAGATTTCCATATCCTTGTTTATTAGGTGCATGATGATGCATTCCATAGCTTTCCATAACAGACTTGTCAGGCTATTGGGGCAATGGTTCCCAGGGTCTGTACTCACTCCTCCTTTGTGGAGGGGGTGACTGTATCAGTGCATAACTCAGTAGGGACAAAGCCTGAGGTGAGGCTGTGATTGAACAGGGCACACAGGTGAGGTGCCAGGACATGCTGGAGTTCATGTAGAACACAGCCAGGAATTTTGTCAGGTTCCAGAGAAGCTGTATTCTTGGCCTTGGACAGTGGTGTTTTAACCTGTGCAGCAGTAATACTGGGTGCCTGGCAATGTACTGGTATTGCGATTGGTCCTTTGGTGGGGGAGAGAGGGGTAAAGTTTGCACTGAATATGTCGGCCAGTATATTGGCAATATTTGTTGGCTCAGTCTAGAAGGTGCCATTGTCCAGAAGCTCAGAGCAAATTTTGGTATTGCCATAGAGATTCTTTACATAACTGTATTATGCCTTGTGGTTGTCTTTACTATGTGCTCCAATTCTGTTTTCACAGCTAGTTTTGTAGTATTTGATGAGGGATCTCAACTTTTAATTGAGGCTCATAAAGGTTTTTTTCCCTGTCTTGGGACTTCACCTTATCCCATATCAGTTTCCTCCTTCTGTTGTACAGTTTCTTTATGGCTGGGGACCACCAGATGGCTTACTTTTTTTGGAGGTGATGGTCTTGGTTCTATTGGTATGGTGGTATCCATGCATCTGTGTATGTATTCATAGCACACTGGGGTTTGATTCAGCAGTCCTGCAACTAGTCTTCATTTGCATGGCTGCAATGAAGTTAGCTACCTCTGTTTTTAGGAGGCCAAAGTTAGCTTTGGAAAGGCTTTTCATGCTGGTTAACTTTTCAGGTGGGTGGAGGGGGCTGTGGATTTCCATAGGTGATTACTTTGTGGTCATTCGTGTACAGCAACAGTCGCCCATGTTAGTAAGGACCAGGTCTATGTAATGGGCAAGTGCATCGGTACATGAGTAACTTTCCCAGTTAATAGTGGGGTAGTTGAAGTCAACTAGTATGAGAGTGTTAGGTTGGACACTAACATTCTCCAGGGTGATTAGGAACATGGAGTGTGAGTCTTGGGACATGGCTGGGGACCTATAGCAGGCTACAACATGAACCACTGTCTTACGTAATGTTAGCTACACCTGCAGGATCTGTGATGTATAATGTTAGGCTACTTCGGAGGTATGTGCATCCTTTATGAATATGGAAATATCGGGTATATATTAGAAGACCAAAGACGCATTCTTTCAAATGCGTCTTGGTTGAACTTAAAAGGCTGAAAACGCAAAATATCAAAGTGGCTGTTAAGCGAAATCTTTCCCTGGGAAAGAATTTGCTTGGCCGCTTCGGTACTTTGCCATTTTTGGAACTGTAGTGAGGTCTCGGAGTTGGTATATTTAGGTAGTGGTGGTGTGGGGGCACATCGGGGGAGTGAAGGAGAAGCCCCCCACTTAATGTAATGTTTGAAATTGATTTTTATTTTTATATTTTTGTTAGAACAGCAATTTTTTTCCCTTGGAAAAAAATCGCTGTTCTGACACTTCGACATTGTAAACTTTAACTTACATAGGGTCGATCAATCACCGTTCACTTTTATTTAAGCACCCTTCAGTCCAACTTCTGCAGCCAAAAGATGTGGAATGAGTTATAGGCTGGTAGTGCAGGGGTGCTTCCTGCTACCTTTAACCTGGTCTCTGTTACAGCACAGATGTCACTGTTCCCCATTTTAAGGAATGCTTCCAGTGAGTGCATTTTCAGATTTAGACTTCAATGGTTCAGCAGCATGACCCTCATATTGTTTGTGTTTGTAGCTGTTATATATTCACCTTTCTATATCTCTCTCTATATATATATATATATATATATATATTATATATATATATATATATATATATATATGTATGCGTATGTGTAGATATAAATTTACATGTCTCTCTCTCTCTCTTGTGTATATATATATATATATTATGTATAGATTTGTCCACATATATGCATCTCCATACACATATACATGTATATATAGAGAACCTGACTGATTATACAGAATCCTTTCCCTACTGCTGAATGAATGTACTAACTGATATGTCTGGCAAATTATCATTATTTTATACAGCTCAGATGGTGTAATGGTACATTACTTTGACTGTAGATTACAGAGCCCTGGGTTCAAGACTTGGCATACTTTATTATTTTGTTGCAAGGCAGAACAGTTGCTGCTGGGGAGAGAAGGATAAGGGCAATATTTAAAAGAGTTCCCTGGTTTGGGACAATTGACCCCCATATTGACAGCCTTTGGACAGATTTGTTGCAGTAAGAGGTTCAGAGTATGGGTCTGAGGTCATACTGCACTACACACACACACACACACACACATATATATATATATATATATATATATATATATATATATATATATATGGTTTACAGTCAAAATGTTGACATTCAGTTGCACGACAGCCTCCTCCTCGAACATGGTAGGAGCGACAGTTGGAATGTTGATGTTCATGTGTACATCTGTTTAGAAGGACATACACAGGGCATGGACTCAAAGCATGGTTAGCAATCGGACTTGCTAACATTAAGATCGACAGAAAGTTGTTGATCTTGTTGTGTCAAAATACAACCTACTTAATATGTATGAGTTGAGGATATTTGTTGCGGAATTCACCATTCGCGGATGTGATTTCTGTTCTTTTGCTAGTAAACCATATATATATATATATATATATATATATATATATATATATATATATATACACACACACACACACACACACACACACATATATATATATATATATATATATATATATATATATATATATATATACACACATCTCATATATGTGTATATGTATATATTTTATATGTATATCTCTGCATATGTTATGTATCAATGTATATATATATATATATATATATATATATATATATATATATATATATATATATTTATATGTATGCATCTCCACACTCATATACATTTATATATATGTACAAAACTTGACTAATTTTAACAAACCTTTTCCCTACTGTTGAATGACTTTACTGAATGATATGTTTGAAAAAACATCAGGCATATCTACAGCTTAGATAGCTTAGTGGTAAATTGCTGTTGCTATGGTGGGTAGGGTCCTGTGTTGGGTTCAAGGTTTGCAAGTGCTGATTTTTTTATTGCTGGGAAGAACAAGGGCTGTTGGATACAGAGTGATTAAGGCACTTTTAAGCAGTTGTAAGTGTGTCTGCATGCATTTGCACAGTGGTACGCGATGCTATGTTCCAGTTAAGTATGCTTACAGACAGCCTTAAAAGTGTTTAATCTTTGTAGGCATTGCTTAGTACCACACAAACAGGCTTACTCTTGCTTACAACAGCTTACTTCTGCTTATGCCCCCACTAATTTCTTTAAAAGAAAAGAAAAAAGGGGTGGTAGGAAAGTGGTGAAAAAGGAGGCATGAAGAGGAAAAAACAATATGAAAGATAGCTAAGGATGTGAAGGATGGGTGTAGGAAAGGTCCATTGCTGCCCATTTCTTCTATAAGAACAGCTGTGCATATATATACTGAATTTGGAGGTAAATATGGACACTCAAACCCCTGAGACAGGGGTGAGGACAACAAAAATGTGTTGTGAAGCCAGTTAGACCAGATTACATGTGCTCAGTGGACATGTGTGCGAAATGGACAGCTGTGTATGGGACCACATTTTTTTTGGAACTGATTGCTGTTTTGTTTTTTAAGGTGAGAGTGGGATGTTGAGGAAGGATAGTAGGTATATTTGGGGAGGTAGGTTGGGTAGGAAGACAGACAAGACAGCATAGAAGGGCAGTACATGACACGTGGGGGGGTAAACATCTTGGACGGGGAGGGGTGTTTGGTAATCTGTAGCCCACGAGCCTCCAAATGGATACAGTGCAACTGAGGTCCTCACCCATGGGCAGTCACCACTGCCCCCAGCATGCCCCTGAAGGTGGCTGTGCTGGGGGCAGAGCAGGAGGTGCAGGCTGACCCTTTAAAGGCACCATGTGGCCTTCAAGCTTGTGTAGCAGATCTCCCAATTCCTTGCTGAGCTCGCTACACACCAGACCCCGGACCTGGCTTCGGCTGACAGGATCCTGTCCGTGCCCACACCCAGGGGGGGAGCCCCATCTACTGAGGCGGTTCCACTAGAAGATGATGCAGGACCAGCGGACGAGGCGGTCCCGGGGTGTGTCCCAGATGTGCTGGGGCCTGGTGCCACAGCCAGATGAGGCATGAGAAGTGGATCTGCTGGGATTGGCCTTCCCAGACATGCTATGGTGTCACAGTTTTAGAACATATGTTCATTAGTCATGAAAAACTTATTCCAGGATTATTTATAACAGCATGCATGAGTATTCCCATTAACCCAAAGCAACAGATTTGGAATATTTGCACAGCACACAGAACACATGCATAAATGGAACCAAAGTGGGCATTACACCAGCGTGCAGGTTACATTCATAGCAATAGGCCACCAATGATAGTATTTGAACAAAGAACATTAATTGAAAAGCATTTCAATATTTGTAGAACAATAGGACACATTCCAATGGTAAGTTTGGTAAAAAATATATCCATTCATTTATGTGTTTAGATTATTGGTGAAGATAAGGTGGGGGAGAGACAGAGATGTCAATTAACAAATGTAGATTCTTGAAGTGATCACAGCTTTAATGATAATTGCTCTAATCATTACTCTACAGGTATTATTATAACAACCTATGGCCTTGGGTTGGGAAGTGGTATGTTTGCACACAGTGCATAATTACAGCCTTCTTATAGCTACTTTATACCTTTTCTTACCTGGCAGACCTGTGGAAGAGATTTCTGTTAACACTACATGAATGTTTCTACACATATTCACATAATCAGGGTTACATATGTGCACGCATAGTGTGTGTGTGTGTGTGTGTGTGTGTGTGTGTGTGTGTGTGTGTATGCTACTGCCATACTCTGCCATGATGTCTATCAGTCACCCTGGTTGTTGGCAGCAGGGACCAGAAGCTGTGACAACATGACACTTGAAAATTTCTTGGGGGAGACTACTTGTGTATGTACTTATCTTACTGTCATTTGCAGCCTTGGGGTTGGACACAGTATAACTATAGCCTTCTTATAACTACTTTATACTTTTTCTTACCTGGCAGACCTGTGGAGGAAATTTTTGTTAACACTGCCTGACTGTTTCTACACTTATTCACAAAATCCAAGGTGAAATTATACATACAGCTTACTACCACTCACGGGATTTGAACCGTGCCTGTTTCTGCAAAAGATACAACAAGTTTGTCTTTCATCAGTTAGCTATTGAGAAACTGCTGTCTTTTTCTTGACTGTTTTCTGTCTAATACTCTCTTGGTTGTACACTCTGACCTTGTAATTACGACATTCTTATACATACATTCTTCCTATACATACCTTTTGACATAGCACAGTGTGGAAAAATAGAAGTTATGTCCTTACCATAACGTTCCATGTGGAGTGTTCATCTCGCCTTTGTTCTTACACCTGGGTTCAGAGCCGATCCTCAGCTCCATGTCGGCCGCTTAGCAAAGCTCTGCATCGAGAAGAAGCTCGAGACCAACCTAACTCCCACAATCCCCCTCTGCCTTTACCTCAGATCTAGTTTGCAAGCAAACCAGAAGTCAACAGAAGACAGCATAACACATTCATGCCAAACAAGAACAAACATAGCTGAAAAATATAGCCACAACAACTGCTCAAGGCAGAAGCAGGAGAACCAAACCAGACACCTAAACTGGACATTCTTCCTGAGGGTGGGAGGGTGGGAATGTAAGAACAAAGGCGAGATGAACACTCCACATGGAACGTTATGGTAAGGACATAACTTCTATATGTGAGAGTGTTCAATCTCACCGTTTGTTCTTACACCTGGGTAGCGTCCCTAGCTCCATGTTCCTAAGGAACTCACGGGAAAACGTTCCTGAGCACAGTGGAATCAAAGGTTGCCCTGTCCCTAGAAATCCTGTCTACTTTGTAATGAGTAATGAATGTATGTGGTTTAGACCAAGTGGCAGTCGCACAAATAGTGTCTAACGGTAGGCAGGCTGCATGAGCCAGGGATGTAGATACTGATCTTGTAGAGTGCCCTTTGGGCTTGACAGGTAAAGTTTGCTCAGAGGCAGTATAAACAAAAATAATACAATCAGAAAGCCATTTGGAAAGGGTTCATTTCGTAACTGCCATACCCTTCTTGCTGTCTGCGAAGGCTATAAAGAGCTGGTCTGTTTTTCTGTGATCCTTTGTTCTGTCCAAGTAAAATCTGAGTTGTCTATGAACATCTAACTTGTGTAACATATATTCCAACTTATTGGAGTGGTTTTTGAAAAAGGTGGGGAATTCAATGGACTGATTAATATTATTAACGGAGCAAACTTTGGGAAGAAAGGATGGATTAGTGCGAAGAGATACTCTATCAGGGTGAAAGATCAAATAAGGGTGTTTAACTGAAAGAGCTTGAAGCTCCGATACCCACCTGGCCGATGTGATAGCCACCAGAAAAAGGGTCTTCCATGACAAAAATTTCAAAGGACAGGAAGAGGCTGGTTCAAAAGGTGGTAGCATCAGCTGTGATAAAAAAAGGTTCAAGTTCCAAGGTGAAGTAGGACTTCTAACTGATGGTCTAATATGGAAATATCCTTTTAGAAAGGCCTTACAAAGTCTGTGAGCCATAATAGGAGCCCCACTTTCTCCCACATGAAAGTTTGAAATGGCAGCCAATTGCACTCTCAAAGTGGCAGGAGAAGCCCCTTGGTGGAACAGTTCGGTTAAAAACTCCAAGACCTTATTCAGAGGAGCTATTACGGGATCCAATTGTTGTGTAGTTGCCCAGTGCACAAAACGTTTCCATTTACTAGTGTAAATCTTTGTAGTGGAAGCTTTATGAGAAGCCACCAGGATATTTTGAACTGCAGGGGATAGAAGATCAGACCTGGCTAAGAAGGGAAGTGGAGCAGCCAAGCTGCTAGTCTGAGGGAGAGAAGCGATGGGTGGGGAGCCCCTGATGAGTGGGTTAGCAGATCTGGCTCTGGGTCCAGGATTCAGGGTTCCCGAATTTGGTGTGCCAGAAGAAAGGGAAACCAGATTTGACGAGGCCAGAATGGGGCAATGAGGATAATTGTCCTTTGCAGGTTGCTGGCCTTCTGTAGAAATTTTGCAATCAGGGGAACAGGAGGAAAAGCGTATAGGAGACCCGGGGGCCAATCGTGAACCAGAGCGTCCCTGGGGACTTCCCCTGGAGGGGGTAACAGGGCAAAATAGCTTCTGCATTTGGCGTTCATTGGAGACGCAAACAGATCGCAGGAAGGCTGGCCCCACTTGCGAAATATTTCCTTCGCAATTGATTGTTTGAGGGACCACTCGTGAGGTAACAGGATGGCTCTGCTCAACCTGTCCGCTATGACGTTGGATAACCCCGGGATGTGTGTTGCTATCAGAAAGCGACCCGTGGACTCCGCCCATTGCCAGATTCTCATGGCCTCTCTGCATAGTTGATAAGACTTGGTTCCCCCTTGTTTGTTTATGTACCAGACTACGGACATGTTGTCAGACTGAACTGCAATGGTCCCTAGAGGAAGAAGGGGAGAAAAGTGTTGCAATGCTAGAAACACTGCCCTCAACTCTAGAACATTGATGTGCAGATAGTACTCCAAATTGGACCATTCACCTTGGACTGTCTGTCCCTGAAAGATGCCCCCCCCCCACCCTATCAGGGAAGCGTCCGTTGTCACCGTAGCTGTCGGCGTGGGTAGCACAAATGGTCTTCCACTGGAAAGATTGCAAGTCTGAAGCCACCAAGCCAGGTGCGATTTGCATATGTCTGTGATGTGAATTTCGTGCGTCAGAGGTAACTGTTGGAACGACCATTGTGCAAACAGTAGCCATTGAAGAACTCTCATGTGCAGTCTTCCCAAGGGTATCGCAATGAGAGAAGCTGCCATGAAACCCAAAACCTTCAGAACCAGTTTTGCTGGAGATTTTTTGGATACTAGAAGAAGAGATATGTGGTTTTGTAAGGAGGCTATTCTTTCTGGAGGAAGCCTTAGGATTAAGCAACGCATATCCAATTCTGCTCCTATGAATGAGATATGCTGTGATGGCTGTAGTAAAGATTTTTCGAAATTTATGGAAATTCCGAGATGAACACAGAGTTGTAGTGTGTAATCCCTGGCCTGAATCAGTCGACGCTTGGTGGTGGCAGAAAGGAGCCAGTCATCCAGATACGGAAACACCTGGAATCCCAGGCGTCTCAAGTGAGACGCTACCACTGCCATACATTTGGTGAAAACCCTGGGGGCTGAGGTCAGACCAAAGGGCAGGGCTCGAAACTGAAAATGACTGGCTCCCAGCCGGAAGCGCAAGTGATCCCTGGATGCTCTGGCCATTTTGATGAGGTAGTACGCGTCCTTTAGATCTATCGAGCACATCCAGTAGTCCTTCCGTAAGAATGGAAGGATCGATTGAAGCGTGACCATCCGGAACTTTTCTTTCTTGATGAAGGTATTGAGTTTGCTTAGGTCCAGAATTGGCCTCCAGTCCCCTGTCTTTTTTGGAACTAAAAAGAACCTTGAGTAAGTTCCGAATCCTCTTTGGTCCGCTGGGACTGGTTGGATGACTCTTTTTTCTAGCAGCTTTGAAATTTCTATAGCTGCAGGGCCTCGCAGATGGGGCGGTACATCTGGGAATCTTTTCTGTGGAATTAGGGACAATAGGAAGGGAATTCTGTAACCTCTGGTAACAATGCTTTTTACCCAATTGTCTGATGTAAGACTTTGCCAGGCCTGAGGGTATAAAGCTAAGCGACCCCCGTCTGCCTCCAGAGCAGGACAGTCGGGCCTCCTCTTAGGAGTGCTGGAAAGGTTTCCCGGAGAGTGTATCCCTGTCACCTTGGTTTTGCCGACCCCCTCTGCCGCCAGGGTGACGTCTTCCACCTCTGCCCCCTCCTCTGCCTCTAGAGGGGGCATCACCCTGTGTGCCTGGGAAAGAGCCTTGGGGTTTTCAAAACCACATTTTTCCACCACGTTGCCCTTTGGGGTATGGTCTGGATGGGGTGGAAAAACGGACTCCGACAGCAGACAGAGTCTTTCCCTCTTGCTCACACTGGGTAAGGGTCTCCTTTACTTTGGGGCCAAAGAGAGTGGCATCATCAAATGGGGCATTAGTAAAGGAAGACTTGAAGGCTTCCGCAAAGGAACATAAGCGCATCCAGGACTGTCTACGAAGAGCAATCGCTGAAGCCGCTGCCCTACTCGACCCTTCGGCTGCGTACGAGATCAGCCTCATGGACGAGTTTGCAATAGATGTGAGGGTATTGAGATGTGCTGTAACTTTCTCCGAGACAGCAGCATCTGTAGTACCCTGGAGGGTATCTCCCAACTCTTTGATTAGATCCCTCTGTAACCGTGTGAAATGGGTCAAATAGTTCAGGGATCGCATGGAAAAAGCCGCTGAACTAAAAATGCGCTTCCCATACCTGTCCATGGTCCTAGAATCTCTGTTAGGCGGATGGACAGATGAGGAAGATTCAGACATCTCCTTTTTCGTGGCTGCTGCCACCACCATAGCGTCCACTGGAACTCCCTTTGTTAGATAAGCCTTGTCTTGGGGTGCAGTAATATACTTATTAGGCTTTCTAGGGACTGGCTCCACCGTGTCAGGTGTCTCCCACGCCCTCCGAGCAATCAATTCCATCAATTCATCGAAGGGTGGAGTGACCCAGGAGGAGGAAGGGCGAGCACCGAATGCCTTCAGCAAGACTGACTCATCCTCAGAAGGGGGTAGGGCTTGCCAATCACCTCTCTGTTTTAGGATATCCAGGATGTCAGAAAAGGAGACATCCCCTGAGGGTGATTTTGGGGACCCTTCTGACTCATCCAAGTCAGTGTCCGATGTCAAGGATTCTTGTGGAGAATCCAAGTGTCTCCTCTTACACAATCTTTTCCTCGGAACTTCTTCGGGGGGGCATCCGATGAAGCCTCCGAGGAAGAGGGGGCACCCTCTAGGGGTGGCTGAGACACTGGTGCTCGACGCTTAGATGTAGCCGTGGGTGCAGAGGAGGATAACGGACCATTATGGGAAGGAGAAGCTGTTTCTGCTGAAGTGGTTGTCTGAGTAGACAACACCTTCCTCATGAGGTTGAAGGCCCCCGGGTCCCGAGTCGAGGTATCCCCAGGTTCCGAAGAAATCGGAGGAATCCCCGAGACAGGCACCGATGGCATCGACCCGAGGACGCCGAGTCGATCCAAGCCGAGGCTCCGAGAGGGAGAGTCGGAACCGAAACATCGGTCCGACTCTCAGTCCCCGATCCAAGGATGGATCTTCGGCTCCAAGACTCCGGTACTGGGTCCGACGGAGTCGAGGTGAACGGTGCCGACCGAGAAAAAGACGGTTCCGGCACCGAGGGCTCCACAATCATCAGATCAGCCTCTCCCAGCTCCGAAGACTGGATAGGCCTCGGAGGAGGAACAGGTGGAGATAAGGGAAGGCCTTCGAGTCTCGACACCAACTGGGAGGAGACAGAGATGAGCTTGGACAAGGCCGTATTCTCCATCAACTTCTGCACCACGTGGTCTACATCGGTATCGGAGAGGGGTCTGGAAGAACGCGTCGAAGGAATCGAAGACGGAGCCGACCTCAAAAGTACAGGAGGAGGAAGCTCCGTCATCGGTTCCAAGACTCGAGGCTCGGTAACTGACAAAAGTTCAACACTCGGCCCCGAAGTCTGTGGAACCAGGTGATCGAACTTTAAATGAAGAGCTCGGAGCCGATGACATGGGCTCCGACGTCTTCGATTCCTTCGAGGATTTAGATGTCTGGTCCGATGCATCCAGAGCCTCTTGGAATGCAGGCTTCAAAAGGCCCCTATCCATAAGTTTCCTGCGCCTATCTGTCATGACCCTTCCACTGAAAGAATGGCAGATGGAGCAGTCTTCCTGCAGATGGAGAGGGCCAAGACAGTAGACGCAGGAACTATGATTATCTGTGACAGACATTTTCTGTCCACATTGGCACCGTTTGAAGCCTGATTTAGCTTTTTTCAGACATGTTCAAAAAGTCAAATCCAAGTAAAACAGTGAAATAGCCAGAACAAAATGTCCAATCCAGTAATAATGTCAAATCCTGTATAAAGTCAAATCCTGTAGTCAATCCTGTATATAAAGTTAAAGGGTGGGGTAGGCCCCGAGTGAAGTAACTCTAAGAAAAGTATATAAATATATATACGAACCCGAGAAACCCTCGATACACTACTCACACACACACAACAACTTTTAAAGAGAAAAGGAGAAGTTTTTTTCCAAAAATATATAAGATAAAATAATCTTAGCTTAGAGGTGGTCCGAGCTCATCAAAAATGATGCGAACGTTGCAGCGGCAAACTAGATCTGAGGTAAAGGCAGAGGGGGATTGTGGGAGTTAGGTTGGTCTTGAGCTTCTTCTCGATGCAGAGCTTTGCTAAGCGGCCGACACGGAGCCGAGGATCGGCTCCGAACCCAGGTGTAAGAACAAACGGCGAGATTGAACACTCTCACATCAATGATTAACACAACATTAGTATTCAGATATCAGATCTTGGTGCATGAAAAATTTCATATCAGTTAATCTTGTGTCTTACAAAACCACTAACTTTGTCAGATGAGACCTGATTGTTTAATGCTTTCAAAGCTATAGTTGCTGTGCATAACCTGTACACATTTCAATTCATGCAATACCAAAGTAAACTCAACCCATCCAGGGTTTTGAATTTTATTGACAGGCAGTTACAGTTTTATTTATATATAACCTATATGAGACTATTACTGTAATATTGTCTGGTTTATTCAGAAAAAACCATACCCATTTTTAATACTGCAAGGTGACATTCTACTCCTTTATATTTATTTGGTATGAATACTTCAAGCTAGATTGTTACTCACCAGCCTCATGATGCAGCCTTAGCAGCCTGCTTGCATGGGCTTCCTGGTTTACAGCCCTCTCAGCTGGAGCTTTAAAGAAGATAGAGAAACATTTATGCATACCTATCCATCACATACATAGCCTGGACTTTGGTAAACAGTTATTGATATTAATACTTACACATGTATGGGAAATCCCTCTGCTGTGCATACTTGTCCAAGAGCTCTCTCTTCCTCTGCTTCAAGTTGGCAACGTGGTGCTGGACCTGCTCACCAGTCTGTGGCATGCCGGTGGCACTGGTGAGATCATGCGTGAGAATTTCCCAGGCCTTCAATTTGCATTGGAAGCCCTGGTACTGGTCCTGCAGCAGTCTCACATCATGTGTTTTTACAAGGAGTCTGACCATGGCCTTGGACTCCTGTATGCCCCAGCGCTGCACCTGAAAGTGCACACCCCCTCCAACACCAGCCATAATGCCTACAGTGGGGAGCTACAACCGGTTATGAGCTGTATTCCTGCCTGCAAAGTTTAAATAAGGCTGATTTCCTGCCCTTTGCCATGATTGGATGGTTTTGAATATGCTAAGCTAAGCTAAGTGCCAGGCAAACCTGCTTAGCTGGTATAAGCATTGCTTACAGGGGTAGAGGCTAAGCAGAGCTTACCAGTGTGCAAATCCCCTTAGCTGTGCTAATTCCTGCTTAGAATTTACATTTAACTAATGCTTATACTGGCTAAGTATAGCTGAGCACAAGTTAGCATTGTTCAGCTTTCTTTTTACAGACTATCAGCATTATGGGATTGATTCCTCAGAAAAAACATATTATGATACATAAGTTTACCTTCCATAACATTCCCATATGTGCTTTCATTACAATACATTCTTTTGTGGCTATGCTGTATGGGACACTTGTGTTTATATGGGGGTTTCACATTTGTACTACAGTGACACCTCACATTTGGACCTGCTACACTACCCTGGTTAACAAATATATGTATTATTCACAACCTACTGATAACAAAATATACTTTTCATGCTTTTTTCTCAATTAAAAATGAATGGGGATGTGAGCTGCGAATGCCTGCATGCTAAGCAAAAGCTCTAACCACTACGCTATTTTGCTTTACAGTGTTTTGGCCATATATTTGTATTTAGCTCATTGGGATGTGTAAGCTAGGCTGAGGATAGCTGTGTGATGCGCATACCTGCTCAGCTATGCTTAAACTTTATTGCAGATTAAAAAAAAAAATAAACATGTAAGATTACTTTTATAAACTGGGAAAGCTGCTAGTATGTATCACTTTGTGTTAGGGGACATTTTTATTAGTGAAGGGGCAGAAATATTAGGGGATAACCTTGATACTCTGTGAAAATCTGTACAGTTTAAGTGCTATGTTGTGGGGAGCTGTACTTATGTGTACTTTATCCATGGAAACTGTTATCTTATGATACCACTGTCAGTGGAACTGTTAGCTGCTGTGGAATTGCCGTTCAGCAATTCTAGAGTGCAGGGGGCATGTGTACTCTGTGAGCAGTGCTCGGACATGCCCCCTGCACTCGTTCCTATTTCATGGCCATCTAGTGTAGACAGAAGTGCACCCTCATGAATATGCAAGGTGCGCTGCTGTCTTAGACGGCCACAGAACTCTCCGTGCAAGAATAAGAATATTCTTGCACAGACCTTAATGAATCCCGGGGATGATTAATATTCATAGTCATTGTACTTAGACATATCATTTTTTTTTTTGCATTGGCAGCACAAAACCACAGCTTTGTTGCAATTCATAGAGGCCAGGTTTGCATATGTGCAGCCTTTTTGAGCAGCTTATGAAAGACTTATGCAGGTGAGCTAATAATGAAATGTATATTAGGTAAGTCTGAAATGTGTATGATGGTCTTATACAAATGCTATCTATTCCCACCTATTTGTGATTCATAGTCACTTTTTTATGCACTTTTGCAGTGTGCCCATATGCAAAGTCAAAGTCAGATGTTTTCTTTCTACTTTGCAATCAGCGATGATGATCGGTTTAGCTGCCAGCCTAGCTATTTCAATTTATGAGCTACTTGTCTCAGCTGTGCTAAAACTGTAGGTGCCCAGCTGTGCTCGCTAGGTGAAATAGTAGAGGTATAGGCAAAGGTTGAACCATTTTAACTTTGATGATCAAGAAATTATTGATTAATCATAGATTGAACAGGGAGATTTTAAGGGTTTGTGTGTGTGTGTGTGTGTGTGTGTGTGTGTGTGTGTGTGTGTGTGTGTGTATGTGTGTGTGTGTGTGTGTATAAGGGATGACATGGTTGCTTAGAATGTTGCTCAAAGAAATTACTTATATTTAATTAGATGATGCACACATATACCATGCAAATTGTCTCCACTTTCTCTCATCCCAGAAGTGAATCTGGTGTTGATAAAAAAAATTCTCATAGTATACATGTACACAGCATACTCAGCAGTCCATATTATTATGAGGTGTTGCCATCAGGCATGCATAACCTTCCACACTGGATGATCTCAGGTGCTGCCAAAGTCAAGACGTAGTGTTATCCACACCATCCTAGATTATGACAGTGGCATCTACATCTGTATCATACTCTTTTCCATACATACCTGTAAACTGTCCAGAATTTCACAGAGTATACAGATTTTTGGCTAATATTTTTGGTCTGTTCCTCATACAATTTGTGGTTTTCCTGGCAAATCACTGATGACTGAAGCCACAAAATAATGACAGACATTTGAATTTCAGACTTCATACTCTTTGGAAAATGCATGCAAATTCAAAACGTGTTATTCTGACAACACTCTAAATTTGTAAGAGCAATATTTAAAATCTGTCCCTGTTTTTGGGCCATTGTCTCCCCATTATTTTTGCTCTTGTCCAGATTTCTTTTGCTAAAAGATTGAGTGGTATGTCTCCCTATTTGAAGAGAAGGTAGTCCTCATTTGCTCTTAAAGGTAAACGTTTTGAAGAATCCCCATTAGAAGCGCTATGGGTAATTGCATTTTGTGTGAACATTGACTCACAACATCCCACCATATCATTTTCCCCCTTTCTGCATTGGACCAATGTGTGATTAATATCAGACACCATTTGGTTTCAAACCTTAGCTGTCTGAGCCTGCTTTGGTAGTCCTTTTCCAAACGGACATTTGCCATATGCGCGAGAGCATCCTTGAAGATATGTTTCTCCTAAGGGCTATACTTGTCCCTCTTCTGTCTTGATTTCTTCTGTTGTATCATGTGGTCACTTGAAAGCACATATATTTATCCCCATAACAAAGACAGACTTAAATGACACCTATAAAGCAGTCCAATACATTACTATTGCAAACATCACTTATGACACTTTAGTGCAGACAACACCTTTCTAGTAAAAAGAGCAAACCTGAATTAATGAAGACACACTTTCACACATTCCTCCTGACTGCAGTGTAACACTTTAGTAGTGCAAACAGAAATCTGAATAATGGATGACTGTATTTAAATGCAATACTTGTATAAGTATCAAAAATGCAGTGACTCTTTACACTTTTGCTCTGTAACTTATTCCAGCTTGTACTTAACTGCACACTGTTAGCATATCTTCATATATTTTTCAGTGATGTTGTCTGAGTTTTGTCTAACCATTCTGAATGAAAATAATAGCCTTAATGTGCAAAATGCACGTACAAAGCTGTAAATATGTAGCTCTTTCCCACCCCTCTCATTTATATCAATGCACAAAATATATGGTACTATCTAACACATCTTGCTAAATTAATTCATTGTGTGTGGTTTCCCAGAAATTACTGAATTGCAAACTTTTAGTAATATACTTTACTTCTTTTTTCACTTTTGCTAAACAGCATATGACAAGCCTGGCTCAAAATGTTGGTTTGGAGGCTATTGACATAAACTGGGGCAGTTAAAATATTTTATATACAGTGTACAGTAAACATTTATTAAATAGGTACAAAAGATGGACTTTACTACATATTCAAAGGTTTATTAATGCTGTCAAATGGTAGTACAATATTGCTGCAAAGGTTGCTTGTAGGTCTTTATTATTTGTGCATTTGTGTTCTGATTACCTCTTTTATATTTGAAAGATTGATGTAATAATGTAACCCAATGCAATTTTCACCTCAGAATGGAGCAGAGAATGCATGACTGTCGGCATTAATAATCTTTATAATATTTAGTAAAGTTCATGCAGTGTGCCTATTTAATAAATGTGTACTTTGCACTATAAATAAAATATTTTAACAGCAACTTATGAGTCATTCTTGTCCCCATGTCTGCCCCTCTGTCTTTATTTCTTTATTATCTCCAGTATGTTTTTCTTGTTCTCCCTTTTAAGTTTCTTTTTCCTCAGCTCCAGAGATTTCAGGAAGAGCCCAACTTAACACATCCCAGGTTAAGGAATGATCACCATCTCCATCTTACTGCCCAAGGATGTCTTCACAATGTTTTTAGGTGGTGCCTCTGGTACTGTGGACATCGTAATTCATAACTGCCTGGAAAGCTACAAACAGCTCAAACTTTGAGACTTGGTCAAGGATGCAGTTGAGCAGGCAGTAAAGAAAGCCTTTGGAAGACCTCCTCCCGTGGAATAAAAACTCTCTGATCCAGTTGTCTCTGACCATTGAGTCACCAGTGGTACCACACAGACAGGGGATCCCATTCTACAAGTCCATCAGGCATAGGGGATAATTGATGTCCTCCAGGGTGGGGTAAGACCTGCTCTAACACTTCATCCCCATCCCCTTTTGTGTCTTCTGCCTTCCACTAAAGTCAACCCACCATAGTGTTATGTTCTGCCTTTTATTCATATGATTTCCTTAACTCTTAGTATCGGGATCAGGGCAGTTTGACCTCAGAGGCTATGACCACAATTCATCTGGATACACTTTCATATTAAAATTTATATCAATTGTAGAAGGGAATAGTAATTGGACAGTTTGACCCCAGACGATTTGACCCCGGAATATTTGACGCTGATTGTCCTACTCTTCAGTGAACAATCTTCACAGAAGTTTCAGTTTTATATTTTTTGAATGTACACTTATTCTTTTAAATAAATATATTTATATTTAACATATTTATCAATACATTTATTTAAACATTTATTTTGTTAGCACTGGCTTTGATCGACTGATCTCTTTGACTGTGTGATAACTTCCATGCTGTAACTCAGCGTCTGAATCAGAGTCCAGGCACACTATCTCTACTTTTTTGAAATGAGATAGAGCTGTATTCTGCTTAGCCTCTGCAGTCTTTAGTACACATGTACTTGCTCCTCCAAATTCTTTTCATAATTGTATCATTCCAAACTGAAGAAACTTACAATAATTAATTTGCAGCTAGTTTGAACAAACAGGACTGTAACAATCCCTCTGTCCAACACAATTATGTCTGCATTCAAATACCTAATAGCTGAACCGGCTCCCATTAGTAACTATAACAGACACAAGACAGATAAAGGGGTGGGCAGGAATTCCATGATCAAAATGGAGAAACAGCTTTGCTGGATATTAAAAAGGTAATAAACACATTTTATAACGAAACATAACATCATACTCATTTACCGCCCCTCTTTCTGTCTGGGAACCTTTCCTGCTAATGTATTTTATATTTTTAATGTTTTTTTATGTTAGGGTCAAACTGCCTTGGGTCAAAATGTATTGTACCTAGGCTAAAAGGGGTCATTTTAAGCCTAGCCAAGTTTTTTAAAATAAAATTTGGTATGTAATCATTCCTAAATATTTTGTGGGTGGAGGTATATTCTTAGATAGGTAAACAATTGCAGTCTTCCTCTCTCTAGCAGTCTCATATTTGGCAGATTGGGGTATATTTACTCTTCCCCATTCACTGGTCCAGTTTGTATTGAACAACTGCAGGGAAGAACTCTGCTTTACATGGATGTGAAGCCTGTTCCAGAGAAGGAGGAGTCTCTGAGATACACTCACATGTCCCTCAAGTGCATCCTATTTATGTTGCAAGTGAGATTTGGGTCCATGGATTGAGCATTTCTGATACTAGTTGTTTTGTGAATATATGACAGGTCCAATAGTGTTGTTTCTGAGAAAACTTTGAAGACTAGGCATGTCACCTCTTAGCAGCTAGCAGGAAACCAAATATAGGGACAATGATTTGAGGCAGTCTGCTTCTAATCGTTTTGTTAGAAATCTTTATGGATGCTCAAATTGCTGCATAAGCCTGGTGAGGTATGTACCAATGCACTCAACGATAGGTGTTATGAGGGAAGAATACAATGGGACTATTTGTTTGGACTTGGAAGCCATACCTTTACTTATAAGTTGTGCAAAATGGAATGCTTTCCTCACAGTAGTAAGAACATGTTGGTCAAATTCAAAGCTCAGTTTATATGTGTTCTTAAGTCCCTGACAACATAGAGTACACTGAAGGGTGTATTATCAATGTGATAGTTTGCAGAGGAGGCCTTCCTGCTGAAGGATGCCATGATGCATCTCATATCACTGAGATTTAGGTCATAATTCTGGTATCAGATATCAGTCTGTATCAGGCGCTCTTGGCGGATACTAGTATCTTCATGGGGAGGCAGCGATTGATGACTGCTCCAAATTTGCAATCATATGCAAACTTGGTCAGCTAGAGGCCCTTAGCATTATTAGCCTTTGACTTCAGGGAAGTAGATGCCAAACAGCAGTGGCCCAAGCACTGAGACCTGGTGGACCCCACAAAGAAACAGCCTTTTTGTGGAGGTATATTCCCCTATTCTAACTTCTTGGGTCATGTCAGCGAGCCAGATGGGTGTCCAGTGGGTGAAATATGGATTAATACCTAAGTTAATGAGCTTGTTAACAATGCCTTAGTTGGGTATTGTGTCAAATGCCTTGGCCAGGCCAAGGTAGACAGTATGTACTGATTTGCTCATGTCTGTTACTTTAGTAACCTTCTCAGAGAAGTCCACTGGGTTAAGTAGACAAGCCATGCCCTTTTCAAGCCAAAGCTGACTATGGTCCAGTGCTTGTATGTTACCTATTTCATAGTTTATCCCCTCCATAGCCTTGTATAGCAGGATCATCAGGTTAATGATTCGGTGGTTTCCTGGGTCCACTGATGGGCCACCCTTGTGCAATGGTATGACCACTGCAGTTGTCCACTCAATAGTTACAATGCCCATTTAGTGGCTGTGATTGAAGAGAGATTCTAGTAGAACCAATGTTTCACACACTAATTACATACTATTAAGGAGGCATCCTGACATATTATAGAGACCCATCAATGCAGTGCTTTTGGCCTTGGAGAATGCCTTATAGACCTGGTCTCTTGTGATGGAAATGGGTGAGATAGAGGTCAGAATTTCCTGAGAAATATCCAAGGGGGGGGGGGTGCTTGAGTCATACTTGTCAGCCAAGACATTAGCTATATTTTCTAATTCCATGTAGGTGGCTCTGTTTACAGTTAACCCTAACCCTAACCCTAATGTCGTTGGGGTGAGAAATATTTGAGTCATACTTGTCAGCCGAGACATTAGCTATATTTTCTAATTCCATGTAGGTGGTAATGTTTACAATTAATTTGGTAGACTGCTGTGAATGTCAGACATAGCTGAAGAAAACCTTGAAGTGTTCCTTGACCTGGGTGGCTACTTTTACCTCCAATTTGATTTTTTTGGACTTTGTTAAGCCCCTTAGTTAATTGTTTATGCTTATAAAAGAGAGCTTACCTTGCTTGGTATTATCCTCTCAGTTTTTGCCATGAGTTTCATCCTTTTGTTGTAGAGCCTATTAATGTTGGAATTCACTAAGATGTCTTGTTTTTTGTGGCAGCATGCATTTATTTCAGGTAGGTACAGCGTTTACATACAGTTGTTGATATGCTATTTCCCTGTTAGGAGGATTGACATTTATTTTGGTATCACTTAGTGGAAAGGTTACCTTGGGGTATTTGTTAAAAATTATAGGGTTTCCTGGCATACCTGATTTTACCTTTACCTCTAAGAAGACAGCTTTATGATCTGACCTGATTAGCAAGGATATTACACAAGGCGGGTTGTTTGAGTAGTTGAAGTCACTCATGAATATGATGTTGAGTTGGATGGAGAGTATGTCAAGTGCCTTTAAGTAAGTGTTGTGGTTTTCCTGAGTCATTGAAGGTTAACTATAACTTACAGGGATATGGTATAGGACCTTATATATGGTGATTTAGATGAGGAAACTACATCATGCTGATGGACCATCCTTGAAGTGTGTTTATTTTTAGTGTACATAGAAACATTTCTAATGTTTGATTCTACCGGAACAATAGCTGGTCAAAATGTGGAAGTACTGTAGCCCTGCACTGCCATGGTTTTCTTTGGCTTTAAACTATGTCTTAGTGGCTGCACAGATGTCTACATCCTCCAAGGTGAGGAAAGCCTGAACAGTGTGGCATTTCTTGTTCAGATGCCTGGCATTAAGCAGTGACACCTTCAGATTGTCCTGCTTGGTATGGCTATGTTGGAATGTTTATCGGGCTGGCAGTGCCTAAAAAGGCAGTATGGAGGTAGAAAATGTTTTAGCCAATATTCAAAATCCCAGAGGGGACAAGTGAAGACTATCACTGGCAAAGCAGTTTGGTCTGTTAACCAGGTTTTCCCTCACTGACAAAGACTGTAACCACTTCAAATGTCACCATACTATAAGAGAATCATTAAAGTCAATTATTTTCTGTCCTTATTGTGGCATTATCCTAGAAGAAAGTAGAATGCTGCCCAGTCATAAGTTCATACCAGCCTGGGACACACAATCCAAGAGCTCTTTCATGTCTCTCTTCATATAGTCCAGGGAGGTACATCTGAGATCATTAATTCCAAGTGGACTATGATTAAATTATGCTTCTACTTGGGTAAAGTGACTTGTGTGCATGAGAACTAGGAATGATTTTGTACCCTGATAGGCAGCTGACCATGAATCTCTATCTTTGTTTAGCCTGGTGCGTGAGGTTTTTGTGTTCTCACTATGGAACATCTTATTGTCAGAATATTAGGTTGTGCAGTGGTATGCCTTCTAGGCTTAGAATTTGGGACCCCATTGGTTGTGTCAGTATGTGTCTTGTCGGGTGGTGATTTTTTTCTTCTTTCTTTTTTGTGTAGTGCTGTTAAGGTTGCTTAAGACATTTTTGTGTGTGCAGTGTATAGAAGATCCTTGTGGTTTGGCAAGATTACATTTAAAATCTTCAGCTTATGTGAGTCTATATGACTGGTGTGTACTATGTGATGTGGATGTCTTGTGTGTGCTATTAACAACCTGCTTGGTAGTACAGCTGTTCATAGGTAAGAGTTTTGCCTCCAGTGGCATTGTATAATAACATCTCTTGCATAGTTTATTCATATGTCTGATGATTAGCTAGTTGTCAATGTACTTACACACATACAAGCCTGGGGCACTGAATGACCATAATCATCATCATCATCACTATCAACCCCCTTTTTCCTATTTTCTGCATGGGGTCATGGTGTTCTATCAGCTGTCATTATCTCTATAGATTCAATGCCTCCTTCCTTCCTTTTTATGTAGTCATGCCTGACTATCATAGACATGCACTCACACAATCCATCCATCTCTTTTCTGGATGCCTTAATTTTCTCTTATCTTCTTCCTGTTTTTCCGAAATCTTCTTCACCAGATTGCCTTCTTTTTTGAACATATGCTCAAAACACTGTAATGTGTTTTCTTTGACCTTCTTTGCAATTAGAACTACTTAGACTCCTGGTCTTATGTCGGCATTTCTTTGTTAACCCATACTGTGCATCTTACCATCTATCGGAGACACTTCATGTTATCACCTCTAGCTTTCTCAGCTGGCCATCCTTCAATGCCCAAGTTTCTGGTCCAAATAGTAGTACTGGTTGCAACACTGTCCTGCACACCTTAGTTTTCAGCTTCTTTGTCATTCTTCTGTCATACACTATGTCTTACACTCTATGCCAGTTGGCTGCAGCCACTCTGATTCTAGCTTTGGCCTCCTCATTAAGACTTCACTTCTCTTCAACAGCCTCACTCAGATACTTGATGCTAATAACTTGTTCTGTTTTCCTTTCTGATTAAAATCAAGATAGAAGCAACAGCAGCTACCAAGAGTTGTTCTCCAATACAACAATAAATTGTAAAAGCAATTAAGACACCAGCTGCCACGGTCAAGATCATATACTTTTATACTAAAACTAGAATAAAAACATAAGGACACTTAGGATGAGTATTCGTGGATCTGAAGAAGCATTGATTTTCAATGCAGAAGTACTTATCTTTATGTTTTTATTCTGTTTTTAGTATTGAGGTATATGATACTGACTGTGGCAACCAGTTTCTTATTTGCTTTTACAATTTTCTTTTCTGTCTCAGTTTTCAGCATCTGGTTTCCCCCATTTGCTGCCATTACAAATGTCTTATCTGTACTTCACAGCTTTTGCATTCATTTTTTAATTCTATTTCCTCATCTTTTGTTGAGGTTTTTGTTCAGAGTCTGCTTGTAATACTACATTGTCTGAATACTGTAATTTTACTCATCTGTCGCCTTCAACCTGATTGCTAATGTAGTCCATCACCAGCATGAAATGCAGTGGGTTCAGGGCTGAACCACTTCTGCTGGGAACCCCTCAGAGAGACAAAACACTGTTTGTACTTGTGTCATTGGGTCCTTGTACATAACTCGCACTAACTTAACCAATGTTTCTTAGGCTTTGAACCATCGCAGGACTCCGCAAATCAGCTTTTTTGTGACCTTGGCAAATGCTTTCCCCATAACTAGAAATGTGCAGTTGGACTTTTTCTGCATATGTTGAATCCTGATCAGAGTCCAAACAGCTCATCTCCTATCTTGCTTTCTGCTACTCTGCATATTCATTTCTAAATCACCATGTCCATGACTTTCTTATAATGTGATAGAAGCTTAATGCATCTTTACTGGCCACTGTTGTGAATGTCCCCTTTGTTCTAATACATTGGCACTAGTATGTTCACTCTCCAGTCATTTGTGATATGTCTTTCTTTCTGTACTGCTGTGAGAACCCACAGGAGACATTTCTCCCCTAACTCTCCCAGCATCTTGGTCATATATGCAGTGACCTCATCTGAGTCTGCTGCTTTCCTTGACTTCATTTTCCTAAGTGATGTTCTACTTCATCTAGGATGGGTTCCTCTTCTGTCATTTAAGCTGTGTCTGGAGCAGTACTGCTTCTGTGGAATTGTCTTCACTCAGAAGCTTCTGGAAGTCCTTCTTCCATCTGCCTTTGATGACCTGTGGACTGGTGAACGGCTTGATGCTGTCGTACCTTTGATGACCTGTGGACTGGTGAACGGTTTGATGCTGTCGTACCTTTGATGACCTGTGGACTGGTGAACGGCTTGATGCTGTCGTACCTTTGATGACCTGTGGACTGGTGAACGGCTTGATGCTGTCGTACCTTTGATGACCTGTGGACTGGTGAACGGCTTGATGCTGTCGTACCTTATAAAATATGTTTGATGATTATCTTCATTATCTTTCTGTCTCTGCTTTGCTACTTGCTGTAGTTTATTTGTGTCATCGACAGATTCATTTTCCAAAAGCTGACTGAGTGTCTCTAATCACCTTTCTGCCACTATTACCCCAGCTGTCATTGCTTCTTTTTTAAAAAAACAAGTATTAATTCTTTGTTCATTCTTTGCCTGGTCCATGATTTCATCTCCCACTTTTCCCTCGACCCCTTACTTCCTTTGATGACTTGCCAGAATTCTACATTTCACCACCAGCTTTCCTTATATACCTTATTTCCATACCTATTCTAGGGTTCACACTCATGCTGTTTTGAGTATCTGCTGTTCTTCAACTCCACATGTATCCTCTTCTTTCTGAGGTGCTAGAGCACAGAGTATTTCATTGACCTCTTATGCTTTCTCTCTAGTCAATTTTCAGGTCTTCAACCTAGTAAGTTTTGACCTTTTCTGATCACTGCCTGCAGCTGATTATGTTAACCAGTGATTTTTTTTACTGTGGGCTGATTTTTTTTTCAGTGGGGAACTTGCAGTCACTTATTCTACACCAGTTCTCTTTCCTTACTACCTGAGTTGCATGTTGGTAGCTACTGTATGTGATTTTGTAACTGCTTGTCTTGCTGAACCATTAGTAGGCACTATAAAGCCATCTGTCACACAGAAGTCTAGAATGGAGTCTCCTTCTTTACTCCTGTTGCTTCACCAACGATGATTCCAGTAGCCTCATATTCTGTGCTGTCTGTCCTGATATGAGCATTTGGATCCTCTATTGTTAACTTCAGCTCGTGTTGTCTGGCTTTATTTAGTAGGTCCTACAAATGCTGCCTGAATATACTCTTTTCCTTGCTATTGCAACACTGCTGTGGTGCATAGGCAGAAATTATGAATACTTTCCTTTCTTTACACTGAAATCTGTTAGCATGAGTCTCTCACTAATTCTAATGACAGCCCTAACTGTCTTCTGAAGCTTCTCCCTCACCACAATTCCCACACTATTTCTAGTCTGTCCTCCTCTTGAGTAGAATAATCCCATGCCAAGTAACTTTGCTGCACTTCCTTTCCTTCTTGTCTCATGGATGCAGAGTATGTCCTGCCTCCTCCATACCAGCATTTAACCAGATCTATAGTACTACATCAAAAGATCTTTATGTCAAACACCTCTCCATCAACACAAAACCATCAAAATTCACTTCTGTGAATCACAGAATTTTTCCCAGAGCAATGAAACAATTGCCCCATACCACAACACAACACACAACGCACTAAATCAAACCCACCCACGTGGGGGACCTTCAACCCCCACCCCCCAACTATATATACCAACTCTGAGATTGCACTACAGTGGGGAAAAGGGCAAAGTAGTGGAGTTGCCCAACTACTTCCTAACCCTTGGAAAAATTCTGTGATTTACGGAAGTGAATTTCAATGATTTCATGTAGATGTTGAGGTGCTCGAAGTAAAGGTCTTTGGACATAGTAACACATGTAACCCACTTCAAAGCCCCATCCTGTCAGTGAACCTATAGTGATTGTAGTAATCTTTAGTTCATGTTTGCCATTTTAATTTTGGTTTTACATCCAGCTTTTATTCAGCAGAGCTATCGCATATAAAACCAGCTTGGCATTTTGACAATGTCCTGACAGTAGCTTATTGACTCAGGGCTTCTGGGATTTGTGGTGGGCACACAGTGGCCAATATGAGCACATAGACCCCTCCCACCATTAGCAAGAGGTCCTTGGAGTAGGTTAGAGTCATCCAGGTGCTAAATCCACTTAGAATGGGAAAACCCCCTTTGCCCACTTTTTTTTTTTTTTGGTGATATTAATCAATGCAACCAAATCACTTAGAGACAATTTTTATACCACCATGTGGCTAGCTCTGAGATGGCATGGTTCTCCTATCTATGCTTGTTAACACAGCTATCCAAAGTTATTGGTGTATTCAACTCTCCCACCCTATAGACACCATCTAGAGTCTGTGCTGCTGCCCATGACTCCACTCTTGAATGAGTTTGAGGTGGAAACATTCAGCATGTTTTTGGGAGCTGGTAGGAACCCCACAGAGACACAGAGAGAGTATGCAAACTACATACAGGCATTTGCTGGAAGTAGGGATGAAATCTTGCACCTTATGCAAGGAAGGTGAAGACCTTATCCATTATGTGGGACATTGAGTACCACTCTATTTGTTAGCCATTTTGTGTGTGTGTTTCAAACTACAGAGTTGTCTTCGACAAAGAGGAGCAACTACTGACATTTTGCTCTTTGTATTTTTCTTTGTTTTGTAGACATGAATATAGTTTAGGCCTTGCAATATTTTAGAAGGGCTCCATGTTTGTTCTCCTGCTCATTCAAATTGATTTCATCTGTTTGGAATGCTTATTAATACTAGTGTTATTTATCTGAGTTTGACATATGCTACAATTATAGCATAGTTATCATGCCAGATTATGATATCTTGGACGTGATTCACAGCAGCTACTTTAGCATTCTAAGCACCAGCAAACATGATATAATAAATGTCACTGCAAAGTCTGCAAGGAAGCCCCTGTGGGATAATGACATTTTAGTGGTATCAAAGACAAAAGCACAGACTCGTCTAGTTTAAACATTTTTTTAGTTGAAAACCTCTCTTCTTACAAAGTCTAAATGACAACACTATTTGCTAAGAACCTTATATGATGCATAACACACAGGCAATGTGTCTGAAACCTCTTGCTACCCTTAGTTTTCACACAGACTGCTTGAGAGAATTTTTGTTGTGTCTTTCGGCTTTAGATAATAACAGGCATTATATGTTCATTTCCTCATACAACTTGTACCATTCAAGGTCAAAGGTCACATATTTCTGTGTAAGCCTGTAACGATTTTCACATCCTTGCTATATAACACTTGATGCAGAGATACAAGTGCACAGCATGCTGCCACATTCATTATTGTGTCTCTGTGCATATTTTGTAATTATCCACATTAAATGTGTGTTGTTGTTTATGGCAATCAGCAGATACTATGAACAGAACAGGTGGCAACTATATTAGAACTCATTCATAATGTTATATAATATGTTTGTTCTAGGGAGTTATTATCATTCATTATTTTGTTTAAGGTTCATTTATCTGGCTTAATTAATCATCACTATCTTTTCCTCATTATATAATGTTAATATGCAGTGAATGCACAAATAATCATCTACAGTTGCATGCCATATGAAGCTATTATTAGTAAGCTATAATCCTGGGCTATTTTAACTCATTCCCTCTGTTAAGACTCCAGAGGTTTGTACAACTTCCAGTTGTTGTATCCTTAGCCTTTTTTTCTTTGCATCCTTATTCTCCAGTACCTGCTGACCATCAAGTTTCCCGTACCAAACTCATTCCCATGCATTCTGTAGTGGGGAGGTTCTTCTCCCAAATGCAACAGGGCAAGAGCCATCTAGAGGGTTTTTTGTTTAGGATGTCATGAGAGTTGCTTATGCAATTGCTGGTATCTCAAGAAATACAGCATTAGCATATAAATCTAACCCTCTGATAGGGTTTTGGTTAGTCATTCTCAGGGTGCATTATGTGGCATAAGGCATTGCTCTGTGCTACATTGCTCGTAATGGCTGATTAACCCATACTTAACAAAAATGTGAGAACACCCCATTATGGTATGCATTTCTTTATTTATGTTTTGACATTTGTTTTTTCAGCAGAGTCTGGCTTGGGCACAAATACACCATTTCAGGGGAGGCTGGAGGGGGGGGGGGTTATGAGTTCCACAGATATGTTTACATTGAGACATGATTATACATAACACATTGGACCACATATGCACCGTATAGTGCACAATAATGTAAAAAATCAAAGTTTATAATGTTATGTATGGTTAGACAAAATACAGTATATTATGTTTCTTGACATTGCAGTATGATACATAAGCAGATATTGAGACTGGAGAATCATTATCTGTGGTGGCTTAGTTACACAATTGAATTTTTCTTTGAGATGCCTAATACATATCACGTGAAGCCACAGTGCAAGAGTAATATCAAAAAATAAGTTTCAAGTAATCCTACACACACACACACACACACACACACACACACACACACACACACACACACACACACACACACACACACACACACACACACACACACACACACACACCTCTCTCTAAATATACACATACACACACAAACATAACATCAATATTGAGATCTATATTTATCTAGCTATATAGCAAAATATAAATAACAAAACCAAGAGATATTTGGAAAGTATAAAAAAGAAATATGGACATGGGCAAGAAAGAGAGATTTGATAGGGTGCAATATTTATTCAAAAGGGAAAGCCAAATTAATCAATGTGAATACGGCAGCCCCGAAGGTATTCGAAGAGAAATACAGACAGAAGCAGCCAGATATGGAAAACTTCAGAATAAAAAAAATAACATCACAAAGATGGAACACAGAAAATAAGATTAATAAAGCAGAAGTTAAAAAAATAGAAGTTGAAGTTATGGAGTGCCTGTGAAGTGAAGGATTCAGTGTAGAAAATCTCATTCAGAAAGCAACACGACAGGACAGAGTAATGGATATTCAAATTAAGGGGAAATTAGTGGAACAGGAAATCAATTGGTCAAGTGCCATATGAAGATAACTTGGAGCCTTCCACAGGAAAGCTAGACAGTAAGGGAAGGATCAGGAAACTGTAGAAAATATGATGCAGTCAATGTTGAGGAGTGATAAGGCGGTGAGCTCCGATATGACAGAGCAGCGGATTTGCATGGAATGAAGTTGAAGAGAATGTGCCACAAGAAGATGCTATAGAATCTTCTATAGAATGCCCACAGGAATTGGAAAACAAGGGATGTGCCCTTAGTTTGGAAGAAAATGAGCTAAGAGAAGAGTTACTTGATTTAATAGACATAGACAGATATATCAAGATCAATGAAAGAAATAGTCTGCAGAAGGTTAATAAAACCCAAAAAGTCATATGATATAACAGAAGTAAACAGGATATTTTACTTGCAGCTAAATTAATAACTGATAAAGTTCTACCACAAGAACATGAGGGATAGGAAGGGGAGAAATCGAATACCATCATGGAAATATCGAATAGAGGAAACTATAAAGCAATTAAGATAAGTGCCACTGTTAGAAGATTATAGAAGAGGGAATAGATCAACAAAAATACAATGACAAATAGATGTGATAAAAGCAATGCGCCATATTAGAACAGACCAGGATCTACCATGCATCATTGCAAATAATAAACCAAAAATTTCAGCACAAGCAGAAAGACTTACAAGATACAAAAATAAATATAAAGGAAAAGTACAAAATAAGCAGTTTATTGATGGTCCAAAAAAGTTTTATAGAGAATTGGGAAATAAGGTAAAAGGAATTGAAAGACTGCCAAAAAAAGAAGAAATAGATACATTTGGAGAAGTATCTATGAAGATCCTGTGGAACATAACAAAGATGCTAAATGGATAGAAGAAGTTAAAGAAAGAATAAGAGGTTCAAATGTACAAGATATGAAATAGGATGGAGTAACAGCCAGAGAGACTGAAACAAAGTTAAGAAAAGCCTCTAACGTTAAACCCCAGTCCCAGATGCAGTACCTAATTTATGGCTGAAAATATTAACACCTTTGCATGAAGATTTAGTCATGAGTAAGAATTATGTATATGTACAACCCACACATACACCAACCTGGTTAACAACAGGAAAGCAATGCTCTTACTTAAGAGTGAACCTGCAAGCTACCCTAAGAATTATAGACCAATAAGTTGCCTTCCGATGATGTATAAATATACACAGGAATTGATGTTGACAGAGTTTATAGTCATTTAGAAGAAAACTCAATTATGGCAGTAGAACAAAAGGGAAATAAAAGAAAGTTATATCGAACAAAGGATCATTTGTTGTTTAATAAAGTCATAATGGAGAACTGTAAAAAGGGGAAGAATCCAAGTATGGCATGGATTGGCTACAAAAAAGCATTTGATAGTATCCCACTTTTATGGATAAAAGAGTGCCTAATAATGTATAAGATACATCCTACACTGACTGACTACATTACAGTGATCGTGAAACAGTGGCAAACTTCTTTGCAATTAAGTCATGATAAAGGACAGATTATTATCCCAGGGATAAAAATTCAAAGGGGGATATTCCAGGGTGACTCTGTCACTGCTGCTATTCTGCCTTGCCCTTAATCCATTAAGCTGTCTACTTAACAGCTTAGGCCATGGCTATAAATTGGCTCCTAGAAAACAACAAAGTGTAAAAACTTCTCATCTTCTCTTTGTTGATGATTTAAAACTGTATAGCTCATCAGATGAGGAACTGAAAGCACAGCTGGAAGTTGTCAATACCTTTTCAGATGATATAAGAATGTCATTTGGTCTTGATAAATGTGCAAATGCAAGCTTTAAAGCAGGAAAACTGCAATGTCAGGAAAACATCAGTTTGGGAGAAGAATGTGATATAAAAGAACTTGAGCAAGAGGAAGTGTATAAATACATGGGAATTGATGAAGGATCAATAAAAAAACATGAATAAATGTGAATAAAACTTAGTAAGGAATATTTCAGAAGACTTAAATTAATCCTGAAAACAGCACTGACATCTAGGAACAAAATTCAAGCTATAAACCTGTTTGCTCTTCCTGTCCTAACTTACAGTTTTGGAGTGAGTGACTGGCCCTAAAATGTGTTTGATAGATTAGACAGGAAAACAAGAAGGATGCTTCATGCTCACCAAATGATTTATAAAAATCAATGCATACCAAGATTATATATTCCCCATTCTGAAGGAGGGATGGGCCTCCTTGAAATTGATTATATGTATAGATTTGCAATCATGGGACTCCACATATACTGCTGACCTCACAAGACCCAAATGTAGTGAAAGCCTTGAAACATGAGGAGAAAAAATCTAAGATGGCTTCTCTGATTAATTTAGCAGAAGTATAACGACATCAAGCAGGAATGGAAATCAAACCAGAATTGGATAAAAATCAAGCAGCAACTGAATGTGCCAAAAAACAAAAGAAAAAATATAAGGTGAAGGACCAGATGAGAAGGCAAGAAATGTGGAAAAAGCATAAATACAGTTGCAAGTATAGAAAACTTCTGGAAGAACCTCATGTTGATCAGGAATGAATGCAGGAATGGTTATAGAGAGGCAAATTCAAACCAAGAGATGAAGGGTTAATATTGTCAGTCCAAGATAGAGTGCTACATACACATTGGTTTACAAAGTACATTGAACATGTGGGAGAAACAGACAAACGCAGGTTTTGTAAAACTGAATTGGAAACAGATGCACACCTTGTTGCAGGTAGTAACATACTAATGGCAGAAGGACTATTTACTGAAAGGCATAATAATGTGGCAAGATTGTTGCACTAGGGATTGTGGAAACATTATGGTACTGAAGTGGCTGAAAAACACTGAAAACATGAGCCACAAAGCATCTTGGAAAATTATGATCTTTATATTACATGGGACCACCCATTACCAACAGTTCAAAAGATAGATGCTAAAAAAACGGATATGGTGGTTCAAGAAAAGAAGACAAGAGTAGCATTGATCATTGAAATTACCACACCAAGTAACTACAGTGTCTTGTGTATTGAGAGACACAAACTCATAAAATATCAGGATCTGCAGGCAGAAATGAGAGCAATGTGGAAGAAAGATACCCATACAGTTCTAATAGTAGTAGGAGCAATGGGTCTTATAAAAAATAATCTGCGCTCGTATTTAGATATGTTACCAATCCATGTAACTCCATACAAATTGCAGAAGGAGTCATTACTGGGCACATCGCGGGTGCTCCGAAGAGCACTTTTTACTGACCTCAAAGATCGAAACAATAATAACTTCATGAACTTTAATTGTACTTTGACTTAGGAATGGGGTTCATTCCCGTCATTGTATAAGAAACCCAAAAGACTTGGAAAAATTAAAAAAGTGCAAAATATCTATCTAGGTGTCCTTAAAATGACTTTGACATCAAGATCATAAGACTGGACGTCCAAAGACTGAAACATAATAGGATCTAAACTGTAAAACACTGAAACACAAAATTGAAGTTAGGGTTTATGCTCTTTCCTCATGGATGTGCAACCTCGGAATCGGTATATCTCATTAGCACCTATGTTGTATGGAATGCCATTCGACTAGCAGCCTACATACATCCTTGAATTCCAGAGCAATTTCTGAAAAGTCAACTTTAAACATAAGATAAACAAATGTTGGTATTTTGTGAACAATAAAAGCTAGTGAGACTGTACAAATAGCAATGGTATCATTAAGAAGTATCTTTTACAGCAATAAAAATCAGTGCATTCAAGTCTTTCCATAAATACAAAAATATAATATATTATAATGCACACAATGGCTTGACACGGTTATAAATAGAACATGCTGGGAACAAATCCCCGGCAGAGCAGGCACCTCTCACCTCTTGTTCAAAGAGGAATCTTGACCAATGATGGATGGATTGATGCATACCCCCAGGATTACTTCAGTAAAAAAAAAGGGGTGGAAAAACACATAAAATGGCTAGGGCTTATAAATGCCCTTGGGCAGATAGCCTAGTATGAACCTATGAACCTATGAACCTATGAACAATGCAGAATTTTATTTTTTGCTACACTTTCATAAACAAGCATATCTTGTAAACTATATAACCTAAACATATATTGTTAAATCACTTTTGTTAACCAGACATTAGCTTTGACATAACAGCAAGAAATTCCATTCTGGATGCATGTTTACTGAGATATTTACAGACATATGAAAACATATGCTTAATTGTATCATTAGCATTATAAATAGTTTCTCTCAAGATCTGCAACTTACAATACAGATATGAGTGAGAGTTGTCTTCAGCAATATCTTAGGTTTCACGTGATGCCATGCAATAGATTATAAGAAAATAATTTTACTAAGTATTAACTACTTATGGAAATGCTGTTTATTGACATAATTACTAACAAAAAAGCTTGCTGTAACTCCAGCATATTGTGAAGATTGACAAATAATTTCCTGTCTCCCTCACAGCATTTCATACCATATCCCTCAATAGCGTATAGGTCTCTCAGTTATGAAAATGTGAACATAAATATGAAAATGTTAATAGCTGTCAAAAAGTGATTAATTCCTTTACTGCGTGACATCCTGTGTTAACAATATTATTGCCATTCTGTTAATTATTCATTTCCCTTTCTAATTGTGCCTATTATTAGCTAGTATGTCACTAAGTTAAAAAAAGCCAGACCCAAAAAAGGTCTGGACTCCATAAGGAGATATGGATATTACCTGGACAAGTACAAGAAAGACACCATAGGTTTGAATTAGATATATAACAAGCAAGATGTCTGAGGGGGTGCAAGGGAAGACCCATACACACATACACAAAACACTGAAAAATGTGGTTCAAATGTGTCACATTTTCAGTGGCTTTTCTATGTGGTTAGATTGTGTCACATTTTTCAATGTTTTTGTAGGGAGGCAAGCATCCCTATACCCTCACCCCTTGCTAATTATCTAATCTAATTTTCGGGTCACACAGCAGTTGGGAAAGGGCATAAACCCTTCCCCATTATAACTTCAATTTTGTCAGTATTTTGTGTTGTCTTTTCAGTTTTGAGCTTTTTTTACTTTCAACCTTTTGACTATCAGTTGTATGATGTTTAGGTCATGTTAAGTACACCCATACTTAGATACACATATTACAAGGAGTCACACTTCCTGAGTAACTGATGTGAAAAGCCAGATATCAGCACTATTTATTTGTATGAGATAAATGAATCAGTTACCAAGTTATATACAGCTGAATGTTTCTGATTAGAAGAAAATCAGTTGGACAAAAACAAAAATATTTCATCTTAAAGCAAACATGGTAAGATATAATAAAGAAGAGGTCTATAGAATGTAGAGTATATGTCACAGGCATTTTTAATGCAGAAGGAAATAGCAGTGATGGAATATGTGCATGTGCATGCATGTTTGTGTGTGTGTCTATATATATATGTATGTATGTATATATGGATCTACCTGACTGTCAAAATTCCACATCATCAGATTGCAGTCCATCGACATTCAAAAAATCAAAATCCCACTTCATTGAACTGGTGGAATAACAAAGATCTACCCAGACTAACTAACCATTTACCCAAAAAGAAACAAAACCCAAGCTGCAGCATCTCTAACCCACCCCGGTGGGGGCTACCCCCTCTAACTAAATATGCCAATTCCGAGATCGCCCTAGAGTTGGGAAAATGGCAAAGATCACCTTCTCGCACAACAGGTTACTTACCCTGGGAAGATCTTCCTTGCTCCACTGCTTCAATAAAGTGGAATTTCAATATATTGAGTGTCGACGAACTGTGATTCAATGATGTGGGACTTCGACCCATATATCTCTCTCTCTCTCTATATATATATATATATATATATATATATATATATATATATATATATATATATATATATATATATATATAAATAAAATATAATTTCACTTTGATTTCACTGGAAAAGTCTGACCTAGTTTCTGTATAAACCCTTTTTCAGCAGCGGCCTTTGGGAAAAAACTCCAATAGATTTGTCAGACAATATCAGGATATATAACACATAGAGAGGTTTACAGCATTTACAAGGACAATTTCTCTTACAGCATTAAGAGAATACAGTAATAATCATTGCAGTGTTGAAAGTGAACATGTTATGAACATTTATGATGACAGGATATAGCATGTTCTCAGTGAGAGCATTTTATACATTTACACAATACAGCTCTAGAAGATCCAGGATGGCATTATTCTCTTTGTATTATATAGGTACAGTGAACAAATGTATCTTGTAGTTATGTTAATATCTTATGAATAGTAGGATAGCTATATACAGTGGGGAAATGAGCTCTAGATGGTAATAGTGAGCTTTATATCTTTTAGTTTAATATTTAAGAACTGTATGAGACGTGTATACTGTGCAGAATAAAGCTAGGCAGATAACAGTGGTTAATGTTGATTAAATGTTTCAGTGATTTAACAATAACTGGATTTAGTGGTAACAATTTGCCTCTTCGCTTATTACAGCCTAATGATACCTTCAGACTTTTCTGCAGTTACATCTTACAGACACCTCTGGGTATCTAATATAGTCGGTTCATATTTGCTTTACTAAATTCAAACCATGCTACATGCAAACTGTTGAAAGATTTCACCTTAAAGCATACATGGTAAGCAATAAAATGGCACTGGTACTTTACCTTTGTCTTGTGCTGCTTAAAAAGTATTAATAGTCTCCCAAAAATTATTTATTTCTACTGTCATAGTTTTCACATTTTCCTAACTTTCTTAGAAATCAAGTAGTATACAGAAAACTGATTCCCCAACTGAGATGGTTGAAGAAAATGCTTATAACCAAAACTGCACCTCAGCAACTGCAATTGGACAAACACTCCAAGGTGCACCAGTAACAATCAGTAGTTTGAAATCGTTTATTGGTTAAGTGCTTTCATCTCAGAGACTTCATCAGATCCAAAACTTTAAAGCAATTACCACTTTTAAAACATAACATGTGGATTGGTAGATCAAATTGCATCACTTCCTTTCCCTTAAGAGAGACCAAACAGATGTCCAAATGCTTAAATAAGTGTAAAAAATGTTGTAAAAGTCAACATAACAAACATCAATATATCTCAAAAATGCATATAAATATTATATACATTAATATCATTAATTTTAAATACTTAAAATATCCATATCTAGATAAATAATAATTCATAAAATACTTCTAATGAAAATACAAAAATGTTTTAAATATTCACAAACTTCATACACCATTCATTGAAATTAACTCACAATGAATTAACAGAAAAACTCACTAATGTTTCACTGCCCTTAATTTTAATACAGGTACTATGGAGACCACTTCAGTTAATCCATGGGGGTTGGAGGGGTACATTTAACTTTAACTGTCAAAGCAGCTCTCTGTATTCCAGCAGGGTTTCCCATTGTCCACCCCTTGGTTTCTGATCAGCTTGTTTAATCACCCAAAACAGAAATGAGCTAGACTTACAGCATAATGTGTGCTTATAAAGTGCATTAGTCATTAACCACTTTTTAATATCATAATTATGCTCATTTATTTGTGCTTTCAGGGCACTTTTGGTCTTTCCCACCTAAAATAAAAAAACAAAACAATTCTTAACAATAAGGTAAATAAACTACTTCTTTTGACTGACAATTAAAATGCTGAGTCCCGTGGAGTGTTTTACATGAGGTAGGTATGTTCAGAGACTCTAAATAGGATATGTAAGGGCATTGATTGCACATTGCGTGCACACCTAAATGTTGCCGTCCATTTGGAAACTGCATCGCTATTGTGATCATTATTCTTCTCTCTTTCCAAATTATTTTTAATCTTTTCTCTTCATTTGTATATAAACAAAAGGGGGTTTGCAAAACAGTGTAAAGTGTTCAGCATTTTGGGAAAATATTCAAATATGTTAGACTAATTCCTTGTATATCCAAAGAATGCTGATTGCATTTTAAAACAAATATCCTAATACAGTCATCTATGCTGGATTCATTAACTGATACCCCTGGGGTGTCATTGTCTGTGGAATTATACAGCACAGTAAATGTTATACTCAAAATTAACCTTTTTACTGTACTGTGTAAACTCAAAACACGTCTTCCATGATCATGTATCAGTGCTTTTAAATTTGCTTTGTTTGACTTGTACTGTCATCAGTCATATGGGGCCATGTAACTTCTAAGCTTGTACTGAGCATGACTGAATGCCTGTGACTGTGAAAAGTGATTTTTTTTTCATCACCTTGACATAATCCATAAGTGTGTGTTGAGTCATGGCAGCAATCTTTGTTTAATAGAAATTGGAAGCAGATGGACATGCTATGTGATGTGTATATATCTTTGGCAGGGCACAGTATTGTTAGAAATTACTAGAGCAACTAAATTCATTTTTCTGGCACCATTGCACTACCGCATTCATTTTCTATTCACAGATGTTGATATTCATTGTCCAGATGGAAATATTGATTTAAGTATGATCTTACCACACAGTGAGTTACTGTGAGAGTAGTGTTACATGGGGAAGTTCCTTAGCACATATGATATGATATTACCAATGGTATATTTCTTATAATATTGTCCATTTGAAGTATCAAATGTATAATACTCACTGGAAAGTATACAATAGAATTTAAAATCACTTCACTGGATGATATAAGACTTGTGACTTTTTCTTTTTTCCATTTTGTTATGCTTTATATTTAACAACACAGGGGCAAGTCTAGTAATATTTCCTGTGCTTTGAAGATTTATTTCATAGCAATCCAAAGTAGTACGTTAAGACAAATAGTGAAAAGGAATTTTACACACCAGTGAATGAATCTTACTGACACCATTTGCATATTCATGGCTTCCATAATTTACTTTACCAAAACCAATATACCAGAAGCACCCCAAAAAGTTTTTTCTTCCAGATTGTGGCTTGCAAACACTGAAAAACTAAATATGCAGTAACTAAATGAAAAGGTAATGAATGCAACTTTTCAGTTAGCTTATCATTTCCATGCCACTCATCTCTTCTCTGAAACTCATTTTTAACTCTCTCCTGTGATATTGTTCTTATTCCTTTACTCCTCTTTTATGGAAATATGTTTTCCTGAATTAAAAGCAATAATCTAGGTGGCTAATACTAATACTTAAATTTATTTTCTGCCCATTTCTTGTCTATCACATCATTTTACATGTCTAGCTTCCCCTCTTTTGTTTTCCTACGCCATCCGTTACACTTTATTCTTCTACACTTTATTCTTCTTTTTCTTTATATCTGCTTCCTTCCTGTCATTTTCATTTATCTATTTTATAGCTAGAAATGCTCACTTATCCACACTGCATATTTTCAAAAAACATGACTTTGAGGGATACATAAGGAAAATGGAAAGGTTTTTGCCATTAGACAAAGGAAACTGCTTATAGATATGAATGAGAAAATGTTGACGGATTTGACATATGAGTCTTATTTTTTTGCCAGCTGAAGTAGGCAGGCATAAGAATAGTGTCATATGATGATAAGCATATCAAGATTATACTATAGCTCCCATGACGATCTACAAGAGGAAGGGTATCATTCAGCTGGATGGCCTGACAATAAAACCCATAACCATGGGATTTTGTGATTTTCTGGCATTATCAAGTGCAAGTATGTTCTTAGGTGAATAACGTATAGTCCAAATATTCTCCCATCTTCAGCATTTCTCATTCTAGTCCATCTTGAGTAGTCTATTATTTGTGCCCTTTGACGTGATCCATTTGCTTTATACATTGTCATTTGATTCCACATTACTCACCGAAAGATTCAAAACCTGCATTTATTATTATACCTGCAGTTCCTCTATGCAATATGGACTAGGCATTTCAAACTTATTGCAGAAACATTTGTATTTATAAAGATTGTTAATATACAAAATAAATAAATAAAATGCATTACTTTTGCTCCAGTAATTCCATTATAACTGAGCGTGAATGTTAATATGTCCCTGTAACAAAACTTGCTCTGTGTGCGGTCAGTATTTAAGTATATAATTTACCTTTCACGCACAAGCTAAATCAGCTGTTGAAAGTCTAATCAACTGTTGATAATTAAATGGAGTGATTATAAGGAGATATAACTGACCTTATCTCAGTACAGACTTTGTGGTAGTCATCAGAGTTCTTGATACACAGATAGTACTCACAGACGATGTTTCTATCTCTAAACAAATGGTCCAAAAAGCTGCACGTGAAGAAGCAGATTATTATTTTCTTTGGTCTGAGCACTGAAAATCATTAGGCCGACATTATTAAAGGTTAGAACTGCCTGTGGAAAAGATATGGCCTCCTTGGGTGAAGAGATATGAGAAATCAAGAAGTGCATATTGGCTCAGTACAGTATTGCTAATAAACGTGAAACTAAAACATCTGCTGTGCTGCTTATGATGATTTATGAGTTATATCCAGACTTGATGCCTCCAGTCATACCTCTTAGAAAATTATGGATAGTCCCTTCCATTGCTATATCTCTTGTGTAGGAAGAAGAAAAGCACTTCCTTTATAGCAAAACACTTGCCACTGGATAACAAAAGAATAGTACCAGTTGAAAGGAGCTTGGGGTATTCTTGTCAGAGAGCCAAAAAAGAAGCCAAATGAGAAATAGTTTGGACAAATGTTACTTTCACGTTATGAAATATTTCTAGTAAAGAAAAAAAAAATAAGCAAGAGAGAGAAGGAAAGGTAAAAGAAAGAAAAGAAAAAAAAAGTTTAAGAAAAGAAAACATTTGTCTTACATTTCTAGAATTATCATGAACATTCTAAGTTATTACATTTATTTCTAGAAAATACTTTTCCATTAGATGATAATATTTATAGAGCTGCTTAAAGCATGACAACTTTTGCCTGTCCTGTTATAGACTGTTTGCAAATATAAGCCTTGATATGAGCATCTTATGGGAAAAAGTGTGTCATTATTTTACCATCAGTTCCCCAAAAATATTAAAACACTAAAATTCCTATATTGATGTAAAATGCTGTTGAAATCTTTTGAAAGATTAGAGGTATAAAATGAGCTTTCAAATTGATTTCTTCCAGGTTTATATAAATGTGCAAAAACATGTGGGTACAGTTTTATATATATATATATATATATATATATATATATATATATATATATTTCACTCATAAAAGTAGTTGCTCTAAAGCATAATTGTTTTCAGATCTCTAATGCCTTCAGTTCTCCATAAGGCAGTCGACTGACGGAAAAATAAAGGTTTCCATTTTACTAAAATATGTGGCATACCTACTGCTAGAAAATGGTCATATGGTTAAATGCCTGCTATTTGTGTTATGATAGTAGTGTTTGACAGGTTGAACTGGTAAATGAGTACCAACTTACACTGCTAACTTTTTAAAAAAATTTTATTGTGTTTATGCTTAAAGGGAGCGAGCAGTATCTCATTTGACTAACAGGGATTTCACTTTGCCAAAGACCCCTATAAAGATGTTTAAATCTTTCACTTAGTGAGTGGCCAATTGCACTGCCACTTAAAGCTTGGCCTCTTCTACCCACCCTTGTTAAGGCACTGACATACAAAACATTGATGGAAGATAGTAATATACTATACTATTAAAGTCGTGAGAGAACTGAGTTAAATCTAATAGCCACCTTACATGGTACAAACCTGACGTAGTGTAGACCATTAACCAGGAAATTAGAATTTGTCTGTGGGACTTTACATTATGATGGGAATAAATATGGTGGAGGTAGCGAACAAAATAGATAGAATAATTCAATATACAGAATTATCCTCTGGTCAAGAGGAGTAAGTGTTAGAAAAGGACCAATTATTCCCCATCCCAATAAATCTGAATAAAGAAATGTCATGTGAAGAAGTTTTAAGTACAGAAGATAAAAAAGCAAGGAGTTAAACAAGGCACTGTGAAATTATGGACAGTATTGATCATGGAGGCAGAATAAGGAAATGGATTGCAAATAGTAATGACAAAAGGAATTAGGATGGTTACAATTAGAAGAAATAAGGGAAAATGAGTTGGGATGGAATCACAACCAGACATGGAAGAAAACTGGTAATCTAATTAAAAATGAAATAGCTGAAACCTTAGTAACTCTATAAAGGCTGTAAATCTATACCTAGCTTATATAAGAAGACAAGACAATGTAGACAGAAGCTAGCTACTCCTCAACGTCAAGTGCTGATACTAGGTGAAATAATTTTGAAAGGGGATAGGAAGATCATCCCTAGAATTAGCAGAGGTTTAGTCTCTGGTAAAGTGGTAATAAATGTAAACAAGCAATAAAAGCATAGATAATTTCCACTTGTAAAGTGAAAACAAATCGGGGTTACTGTTGTTGCTAGATCTCCCAGTGTTCACATGTAATGCAGATTTAATCAGAAAACACATTTGCTGAATAGAAAATAAAGAATACTAACTGTTAGAAAACGGAGTTCATATATATCCCTGTAGGAAAACTTTCTGGTAACAAAATTGTGACTTTGCAAAAATAAATTAGCTAAAGAAAAAATGTCTTTTTAGAAGTAATTTTTATCACTCAATGAAAAGTTCACAAACAAAAAATGAGCAAATTATTTTTTCTACTTGGTAATGCTAGAAGTCCAAAGAAAAATATATTAAGACTAGTGAACATCTTATATGACAAAAAATATATGTAGGTATTATTATGCAAATGCATTTTAATGACATTAATTTTCTTTTTTTTTATATATATATATCTGACCAGGAGGTCTTCCACAACTGTAGGATGGTAAAAAAGGAGGTTGCATATCAATGTATGTCTAGCACATTTTACTGCTTCTCTAGAAGTAAGCAGTTTTAAATCAAAAGTTTTGGTAGTTAAAAATATTAAATGCTTCACACTTGTTACACTGGTAGGATCCCAAATTTGACAAAGAATGAAGAAGAGATATTAAAGAAGAGGCTGAGATATGGTATAGTGGTAATAAAGTTATATTAACTTATAATTTTAAGATGACTCAAGTAAGCCAGCACTCATTTATTAACTGGAAGGGCATCAGATCAAGATATTTTTAAAGTATTACTCAGAATAATTTTCAAAAGCACGTTCACTTCACTAAACTGTATATTAATATGTTGGACATCATTTTAATGAGAAATTACATTAATGTATCCAGCTTACCATCATGTGAGCCACTTTTCAGGCCTAATCTCGAGGCTATTATTTGGTCTCTTAATACTTAACATTTATTATCATGCTCTTACAACAATGACAATCAGGTTAATTCTATAAATGGTGCTTTATTGATATTTATAAGGAATTAGTAAATTGAAGGTGGAAGGGAAAAAAATTTAAAAAACAGCTTTTGAGGGGGAAGCATTTAATGATAAATTATAGGTTTTAATATTAAAATATGTGTCCAAAGCAGTAATAAATATAATTATATATCATTGTGGTAGATTAGAAACCTCAAAAACTTATGCAAAAAGAAAATATGTTTTAGACAATGCTGAAACTTTATCCACTGTATAGCAGCTACACATTATATTACAATACAGCCAATCTTTATAGTAAGGAAATAAAGAAAGCAAAACCCTTATATTCAACTTTGACAAGTGATAATAAGAACAATTTTTATAAGCACATAAGAAAAGGTGACGACTAAATCAAGAGCATTACAACTGTCAAAGTATGTGATAGTCAAATGACCAAGGCACTCAATGAAATAGTGCACATCATTGTTGAATATTATGCTAAGCATGGCATCAGTCCTCTAAAATTACTAATTTAGGCAACCTTTTGTTTAATGAGCAAAATAAGAACTGACCGTGCTGTAGACACTTATGGGCTAGCAGGCTGTTTAATATAGAAAGTAGGCAGAAGGATAATTCCAGTTATTATATAGCTTTAGAAACATGTTACAGAGTGGGTATGTTCTTGAAATATGGAAACGGGCATATATAGTGCCCATGCCCATGGTGCTATACAGTTAATATACCAACAGACTGTAGATGAGTTAGTTTAGCATGCATAATGGGTAAAAAATTTGAAAGAGTTTTGCTAAAGCCACTGCTAAGTAGTATAGGCAAGCATGACATAGGCAAAATCTCACTGAACAAATGTAATTTCATTTTATATAACTGCTGTTGAAGAGCTTGATAATAGATCCTTGTAGATATAGATGCTGGAGACCTAATGTTTGATGCTATTCCACATCAGGAAATTCTGAGGGCCATGGTGTAATGCAATATTAATCCTTACATAATCTAGTGGCTATCTGAATGATTATAACAGAGAGAGTTATTTGTTAGAATTAGAAATGGCCAATCAAAGTATTTTATATTCAGAAAGGGGGTAGCTCAAGTATCTGTTTTGCGGCAAGTTTTATTTAACATTTTAGGTCAAAAGTGCCAGCATTACAAAGTGATGGATGCAAACTTTGCTAAAGACTCTAAGATTGAGAGTATTAGAAGAAACTTACATGATAAATGTTAATTATACAATTATGTAATAAAAATCAAATGCATTTTAAGGTTGAAGTGTAATGATGCATTTAGTGTCTAACAAGAAACACTACCTGCATGTATTTGACACATACATAAATGATAAATCATTTGATCACAGGAATCCTGAAGTTTTGATAAGTTCTGCAAGACCTAAAGAATATAATAATTCTGTTACTAGATGCTGCTTCATGATCATAAGTATATTAAAAGGACAATAGTTTGAAGAATTGCAAAGGTCTCATTACCTCTTTTTAAATCAATGTCTCATTCAATTGTAGAATAGAAGTAATACAGGGCTAGTAAATGGAACCTTGAAGCTGGATCATCACTGGCTCTATATGTGCACACCGGAACACTAAAGTAAATGCAGGAAACAACAGTAAAGTTAAATGAAAAAGCCAAGAGTTGCTGTGTTTCCTTGGACTTGGCAATGTTAATTTCAAGTAGCAGTTACAACCAAAAATAAGTGTTTTCTTTCAAAACTTATGACTGCAGAATTAATGTATAAAATGTTCTAGCAAAATCAGCTTGCAATCCAGTGTAAATAGCACGAGCTGCATAGATAATATGGAGGCAGAGGACCAGTGGTGGGACCTTCTGAATGCATATCATAAAACAAATAGTCCATTTTACACAGATCTGTAAATCAAACATTAAATAATTATAAATTGTACTGCACATATCCACCCGAACCTATTTAACTAGCCCACACTTCTATTTCCCACCATGACTATTTCTCTTACAACCTAGCACTTCCTGATATATTATCTACTATTAATTAATACAGCTATGTTTAAACTCTTGTTTTTTGACTACTTTTATTAAAGAGTATATGCATTATTACAATTTTTCAGCTGTTTTAAACTACCTGAGTTCTAAATATTGTATTATTCATTGATTAACTATATCTATTCTAATGTCTCCAAACTTTCTTGTGTAATGATTACTGAATTTTTCATTTTAAGTCTCTCTGCCTATAAGTTTCTGTCATTGGAGCTTTTCCCCTTGGACCTTCACAGAAAAAGGGATTTTGCCTGGTCTGTCTTCCCCAGTCAACAAATGTCAATACACAAAAAAAAAAAAAAAAATGATAAATATATAACAAATTAGAAACCAGACTGTGTTGACTTTACATATAAAAAACAGCATTTTATTTTACCTTCACCATAGGATCAATGAAGCTCAAACACTAGGGAATTGCTTGACTTTATTATAATGATCGGTTCCATCAGGAAAGCTCCATATAGTGGAAAAGCTATATCATGTACACAGTAGAGTCCCTCTTATCCCACCTCGCTGGGACTGGACTTTAGCCTGGATAAATGAATGGTTGGTTAATCAGGAAAAACATACAAAATAGCATTTATAGGTTATAAATCAACTAGAATAACAGGATTTATGTTACTATGCATTTTTTCTAATGAATATGAAGTTTAAAACTCAAATCTCTGTCATTATTTAGCCCAGAGGAGGCAGAAGTGTTGTTCTTCTCTGTTGTCTTTTACTAGGGCTATGGCAGAGATTTGATGGCTTGTTAAACAGGAGACCAGTTAAAGAGAGGCCAGATAAGAGGGGAGTCTACTGTACTTCCTAATATAATAATAATAAAGGCTATAACTAAATAATAGTTCTATTCATATATTAAAATGTATTGTTCAGTCCTGTCCTAAAGAGAGCTCATGTTTATAATCCACATATGTTCCCTTCTGTCTAAAATTTCTTGCAAATACTAGATATAAATGCTATGTGTTATATTTATCAGTGCCAATGAATGAATAATGCCCTCAAGAATGCATAAAATGTTTATAATAGTGCGTTGCCTTCTTTCCTATATTGAATTTCCTTCAGATTTCCATAAATTCTGAATTTCAAAGGTTGTGATTCCTGATGTATATTAAAGATCACTGAAGAATTGCATCAGATCAATCACTAGTACAAATGATCTGATAATGTATCAAAGACTGGGTGCATTTCAGTCAAAAATCTTGTAGTATATAAAATGTATTTACAAGCACTATTAAGAAGAACTCTATCTTCTATTTGCATCTCCTCTTACTGATGTAAAATTGACCCTTCTGAGACTTTTGCCTTTTCTAAGTCTACAAAAAAAAACTTTCTGATTAATTTATGTAGAATATTATCATAAAATGTATCAACTAAAATTAGTCAATGATGCTGTATACGCTTTCTGGTTTTGTGCATATTACTGTCATATCATGATGAGATTTTTGATGACACCAGCCTGTCCATGATGCTAACCTGTTATGTAGTCTGACCTCCCTCATCCTTATATAGCCTGGTCTGTGGTGAAATATATTTTTCAGGTCACTTGATAAATTGCAATAATCATGCAGCTGAGAATGTGTGTTTAAAATTATTAAACTGTGCTTTTGGTATCTTACATTTAACATGTTTTGGATGTCATCTTGCTGCTGGGAGTTATGAATTCTTGGAAAATAAGTTTTCTGAATAATGAAGACTGGAATGTAACATGCAATGATCTAGTTACCAACACGTCGAAAAAACACAGTTGTAAAATGCTGTGATTTTTACAGTAAATCATATACTGAAATCTGTATAGTTACAGTATATACTGATGTAGTGTACAGAGTATATTTTAGAGCATTCATTATAACTGTAATTGCCTTAATATTGCTACAACTCAAGTGCTCTAGGTTGCACTGCATCTGAATTGTTTGTGTGTTTTAGCTGTTTTTCTGTATATATATATATATATATATATATATATATATATATATATATATTTATATAGACTTCTCTGTATATGTAGAGTAGCTACTTATTCTGCTGTATTACTGCCTCTTAAATTGTTTTTCAGTTGTGCACTTGCCTTGCTTCATTTAAAAAGTTTTAAATTGCTAATTTTGTAGAGTTTTAATTGCATTTACTGTTTAGGACTACACACTCAAGTGTGTTAGCCTTTTCTGTGTTTATTTACTGTATTATTGCATTGTTTAGCCTGTTTTAACAAAAAAAAAAATACTATCTTGTTTGCTCGTTTCCCACCATTCCTAGCCAGTCCAGATCCCAGGCTTTGCTTGTCTCAGGACTTTATTTTCTGTGTTCAGAGCTATCCAGACCTTGTTGTGGTAGAGGGAAGTCCTACTGCTTACCAGTGGGAGTGGTGAGCATTCTACTGCCTATATAATGCTAGAGGAGTGGTTTCCAGCTCTGAAATTGTAATTTTATTAGCCTTTTTGGGCTGATTTCTATCCCTTTCAACTTTCTGGCTAAAAAATGCTTGGGTTTGCACATTTTTCACATCGTGCAGCACTTCGAGGCTACAGTTAAACTATTCCAAGTGCAAGAAGGTCTGCTCTTCAAATTTTCCCTTAGAACTAGCTATTTTCTCAGTAGTAGCACTAAAATTCTGAACCCCTGTAACTAGCACTTGATCTAGATCCTGCTGGAAAGCACCAGGAAGCCTGAAACTGATACAAGCACTCATCTCTCCTTGTCAATAAGGAGAAATTAATGATAGGCACTAAACAGCCTATAATTGCAAAGTACCGTGCAAAGGTAAGAGAAAACAGCATTTAAACTTTACAAAAAAGCACATAAACAGGCATGTCCAAGGGTCAGCTTCCAGTGATTTCTCCTGTCCACCTGGTGAATCTGGGCACTGAGGCAATGCGGCAACTGCCTCACATACACAGACAATCCTCTCCTCCTACCACCCAACACTACAACCTGCGAGAGATGCACTTACATAGCCAAACTGGAAGCAAAGCTCTCTCTGGCCAAGATTGTGCTCGACAGTCAAGAGGAGAAGTTTAACACCTGCACTACACCTCAAGCAACTCATAGCCCTTCAGAACCCACACCATCAACAACCACATATAGCAACACTAAACCCACATATGCGGAGGCCCTTAACATTAACCTGCCCAAGCAACAAGGACCTCCGAAGCTGAAACGCAAACAAACACCAGTCACAACCAAAGTGACACATAGCTCACAACACCAGTGTGCCACTCAACAACAGCCCCTAAGGCAAGACAATGTACCCAACACTTTAGTCATAGGTGACTCTATAGTCAGGCACATTGATGTCCCACTCACCAGGCTGAACAAGGAGAAAATTATAGTCAGCTGCCTGTCGGGTGCCAGGATCCGCCACATAACACATGCACTCAAGTCACTCCACAACAAGTACAAATACGACTCTGTCATTGTCAATGCTGGAGTGAATGACTTGAGACGTACCTCTCTGGACTTCATAAAAAGAGACATGGAAGAGCTCTTGGATCATGTGGCCCAGGCAGGTATAATTCTAGCCCTGAGTAGCATCCTGCCTTCGCCCAGAATAATACCACAGTATAAGGACAAAATGATTATCTTCAACAATTGGCAAAGCTTCTGGTGTCATTCAAAGAGGATCTAGTATCTGTCTACCTGGGAAGACATGATCATCAAACTACGATGCTTTGCCAGAGATGGTCTGCACCCGTCACCTCTGGGATTCAGGTTACTGGCTAAAGCTCTTGCCACCCCTATAGTGCCTTTTTTAGGCAAGGTTCAAAGGATAAAACCATCACCATAACAGACAGAAGCATGCAAAAGCTGAAGGTAATGCTACTCAATGCTAGAAGTCTAAACATCAAAATGCACTCTCTCGAGGCACTCCTAAAATGGAGAACATTGATATCTGTGCAGTAACTGAGACCTGGTTCAAGGCTGCAGAAAGCACCCCTGCAATACTAGGCTACAACTCTTACCACACATTTCTGCCACAAAACCAAGTCCGAAACACTAAAGGTGGAGGAGTGTCCATATTCACCAAGGATATTCACACCTCCAGGCTAGCTGCCCAACACAATGCACCTGAAATTCTCCAGGTGCAACTAACACTAGATAAGACTGAAATCCAAATTGTAGCTTGCTACAGATCGCCCACCATGCCCCAAGATTCTCACTACACCCTAAACATACTGAAAAATATTAAGATACAACCAAACACCCTAATACTGGGTAATTTCAACTACCCTGCCATTAACTGGGAAAACTACTCGGGCACCAACTCCTTTTCCCAACAGTTCTTGGAATTCATAAATTCCAATGCCCTGGATCAACTAATCCATTGTCCCACCAGGGGCTCCAATATCCTAGACCTGGTCATTACCAACATGGGAGATAGATGCTCCACACAAGTGGTCACCCCTTTATTGGTCAGGTCTGACCATAAGCAAATCATTCTTGACATCCACATCCCACCCCCACCCCCCAGTAAGGAAACCTCCTTAAAAAACTTCTTCAAAGCCAACTTCATGCTACTGAAGTTAGAAGTGACAAACTTCACGACAGCCATGCAGACGGGAACTGAAAGTTCGACTGCAGAATACTACACTATGACACTGTACGAGCACATCCACTCATGCATGAATCGTGCCACCCCAAATAGAACCAAGATGCTCTTCTCCAAAAAAAAGAAGCCAATCTGGTGGTCCCCTGCTATAAACAAACTATATAACAGAAGGAAGAAACTGTTGCAGAAAAGAGGAAAATGCCAGGATGCAAAAAACTCTCTCACCAGCCACATTAAGAAGCTGAGATCCCTCATAAAATCCTCAAAAGCTAGTTACGAAAATAAAATTGCCAAAGATTCCAAAGACAACATCATGACATTCTATAGTTATGTCAAGAATCTAAATGGCAATGCTCAGATCTGCTCTGAGCTCCAACAGAATGGCATTAAATATACTGATCCCAAGGATATTACCAATATCCTGGCAGATCGGTTTAGTGCCAACTTCACCCCCCTCTCACCCCCTAAAGGGCCCATCTCAGTACCAATAGATTGCCAAATTCCGGTAATCATGGCCACACTGGTAGAAGCTGCACTCTCCAAAGCTAAGAATACAGCATCTATGTGACCAGATGACATCCCACACTGTGTATTACATGAACTACAAGATAAACTGGCACCTCAACTAAGCGTCATGTTTAATCATGGTCTCACCTCAGGCTTTGTGCCCACTGAGTGGCGCACAGCTACAGTTATTCCACTCCACAAAGGGGGATCCGCCTTGGATCACAGGAATTACCATCCCATCAGTCTGACAATCCTGATCTGCAAGGGCATGGAACGCATTATCATGGAACTTATAAACAAAGAAATTGGCAACCTTCAAACACTGGATCCCACCCAGTTTGGGTTTGTGAAGGGCCGGTCCTGTCTCCTGAATCTGCTTTTGAGTTCTTCGAATCAGTCTCTAGAGCTATGGACGAGCAAAAGGCGGTCCACACAGCCTATCTGGACCTCGCAAAAGCCTTCGACATCATCCCCCACTCTGGAATCATAGATAAACTTACTAAGCTGGGCATAAATCCCTACATCACTCGATGGGTTGCCAAATGGCTTACTGACAAAACCCAGACTGTAAAAGTAGCCGACTCCAAATCCAGCTCCAGACAAGTGGCAAGTGGAGTACCTCAGGGTTCAGTCCTGGGACCACTCTTGTTTGGCATCTACTTCTCTGAAGTACAGGCCAACACTAAGGGACTCTGACTAACACAGTTCGCAGATGACTGCAAACTGGGAGGCATTATTGAATCCCAAAATTATGTGGATATTCTACAAAAGGGCCTTACAGAAACAGATGCCTGGTGCCAGAGCCATGGGCTCAAGCTTAATGCCATGAAATGTATAGTTATCCCCTTTGGAAAAAACATGTACCCATGAATTACCACATAGGTGGCAGTACACTAAACATCGAAAGTGTGATGAGAGGCTTAGGGACACAGGTGGACAGTGGTCTCACTTTTGATAACCACATTGCCACAACAGTCAGGAAATCCTTCTATGTGGCACACCTCATCACTAAGGGCTTTTCATCCAGAAAAAAGGAGGTAATTGTCCCACTGTACTCATCCCTCTTTAGACCCATTATAGAGTATAATGCCAAATTTGGTATGTTCCTCACAAGACAGCTGCAACAGCCGGAAAGGCCACAGAAATACCTCACTAAAAGAATCACAGGCCTAAAGCAGATGCCATATGCTGACCATCTAAAAAAACTCCAGCTATACTCTGTGGCATATCATCTACTGAGAGGCGATCTCTGCTTAACATACAAGGCCATGCTGGACATGCTCCACTTAAAGAAATCCTAATCCCTCAGAACCACACGCTCCAGGGATCTAAACCTTGTCATCACAATGAACAAAACATGCTGGAGGGATAGGTTCCTGACCCAGAGACTCCCCATACTCTGGAATAGACTGCCCATACATGTCAATCAGAGCACCTCCTTGGCCCTCTTCAAAAGGTACCTTGATGACTGGATGGGAGATAGGAAATTCACCCCGGGGATCATGTCAGTCGCCCTGCTAGACAGGGGTCCAGAGAAGTAAATATTGTGGGAAGAAATATCCAGGGAATTGTTATGGTTAGGCTTGTGTAGGCCCTAGGGCCAATAGCCTAGTACCAACCTATGAACTTATAAACCTATGTACTATATGGAAGTTTCTTCCTCTGGTACCAGTGACCGCTACTGAGGTGAGAGGACACTGGTGTATACCACCAGGGTGGCCCCACATGGCCAGAGTGGAGGGTGTAGCATCTCTCTGCTAGGAGGGCACCCTCTCCCCCTCATGCATGGGGAGTCCATCTCTTCCGTGGCATGAAGCAGACTGCACCATTGGGCCAGGCGCCCCCTCTGCAGCTGTCCCCTTGAGGCGGCAAAGGATCACCCATTCCTCCCACTGCATGGATGGGATCCCCACCCTCCCACCTCTGGAAGGCAAGGAGAATGGGCAACACCCCACCCTTCACTCCCCCTCTCCCATCCCCCAGGGTGGCTGGAGAGAGAGTGAGAGAGAGAGAAAGGGTTGGGGATGCAGAGTGAGGAGAGGTGGTACCTGGAAAATATAAATGATTTTGATAGATGTGAGTAATATTTATTACTTTTGTTTCCATTAAACACTGCCACCCCCTAGGTATTATATCTGTTAACTTGTTTAGCATTTTGCTCTTAACTCTGCATCATTCAAAAGTGGAACCCATGGAACTGTAGCAAATTTCCATCTCAGCTAATCAGTGAGACAGGTGACTTTAGAAGCAATAAGCTTGCAGAGTTAAGAAGTGCAATGCCAAAGGCTTTGCACATAATCACATACACCACTGGTGTAAGAAATGTTCACATTCACTAGAAAGTATATGAAGCATTATCAAAGGTTGGTCAATTCCCTGTGGAATACTTTAAATTATATACAATTATTTATAAATTGTATAAAATTATTTAGTTGCACAATGTTAAATGCTTTTCCTCAGAGTTTGACATGGTCTGTCTTTTACTTTTTATTTTTAATATTTTAGCCTTACCATATGCCACTTTTATATCAAGGGCTATAATAATTTAATATTGACCTTTTGCAACATGTTCTAGTTTTTAAAGTAACAGTTCCAGGAAGTAATAGACTTGGAACTTTTATCGTCTATAGACTAGATAAAAATACTAACAACAATTACTGGTACACTGCGATGATGGCCATGAAGTCTGTTTACTTTTCTGATATGTTAAAATTAAAAAAATGGCTGCATATATTGGATCACTCTTAGCAGATAAAGGTACAACTATGAATTAAGAGCACCACTGAATGCTTAACCTGTTCATTACTTTGATCTCTCATTATGGTTAATAAGGCACATCTTTTTTTCTAAATAGAATAACAGTCTAGAAAACAAATAAGGTCACATGCAGAAGTTCCTTTGTGTACTTAAGTATACTTTGCTGTTCGGATATATTAATTGTTTGGAAGTGTATTTTCATATAGTACAATTTATATACCTTAAAAATGAAATTAATAGAATGAGAGGCAACATTGCATTGTCAATTAAAAAGCTCCTAAAAACATAAGAGCTCATGTTGAGAAAGTATAAAAAGGAGTGTTACGGTCATAAAGCAACTGCCTCATAGGCTGTGAAACAATCTGTCACCCCTTACTTTCTTGGTCACAGTCTTATTCAGCTTGAATTCTTAATAACATGTAGATAAACCAACAATTCAATTTAGAATTTTTTTTAAAGAAATGAAACATAGGAATTGCAAACATCAATTTTGTTTATATTTACAATGACTGTACAAACTAGTTAAGTAGAAATTAAAATACCCATACCAATAACAAAAAGGTGTACTATATCCTTACTAAATCAGTCTGGGTCCATATTATAGAGATCCTTATGTTCAACAACTGATAAACCCAAAAGAGAAGAGAGATGTTGGGTCCACTTGCTTCTTTGTGATTAATTAACCTCCTTGTTTTTCAATGGCTGGCAGTTTCTATTCACCACACCAAACCAAATGAGGCTAATGGCTAACCATGACAAAAATGATCCACAGTAATTAATGTTTAATTAAATTTAGATCTCTCACAATATAAAAACAATTTGTGCTTTGGGATAAAAAACAGATTATTAAAATATGGCAAAGACCTTCCTCATACAAGTTTCCAAGAATGCATGCCAGTAAATGTTCTCAATGTCAGCCAGGAATCCCTTTCCATGTTACTTCAAAGTATAGGTGGTCCAAACCTAAGTTTCTCCCATATCTCTGAAGCATGTGAAATAATCGTGTCCCAGAAAAAATATCTTACCTTAAATCTGAAAATGAAGAAAATAAATTCATAAAACAGAAACTGAACTGTGACTTTAACAAATGTATTTTAAATATTCACCACAGAGTGAAGTTAACAAGCTATTTCAGAGATATGACTTATCCTGATAGAATGGGAGGAGCACCCATGTGTTGATAAGCCTTGCTGACTGAGCACCACACTAAAGGATGAATCCAAACCCCTAGGTGCTATTTGGGCTTTGTTATAAAAAGCAAGACATAATTTACCAGGCTTGAGAGGGTAAGATAACTACAGAGGGGCATGATCAAATAGGAGATGACATAATAAATGGTCCCCTGCTTATCTAAAATAATTCTATGCTCTTTGCTCTTCTGATCATTGTTAGACGTATGGATTCATACTAAACCTGCATTAGCTTAAAAAATACAGCTTTCCATTTGAGAAACCCTCCTAATTTACCAAATCTAAATGCCCCTGTATACATGCAAGTGAAATCATGTCATTGGTATTTAGCAAAGAAGTAGTGGGCAGTTCATACAAAATGGACTTCCAACAGTAAATTATCAAATGACTGCCTGCCTTTGTAGGGTTACCTTCCCAGCCTTTAAAAACCCTACTGAACACCCAGTGCTTGGTTATGTTTGATAAGTGGGATATCTAGAAAATAAGCTTTTTGGAGGGGGGTAGAAAAGGTCCAGGAAGAACCAATTAGACTCAGAAATTTTAGATCAAAATCCTTATTCATATAAAGGCTTTAAAATTTTCAATTTTAGTAACCTATACATCACTACCAACTATTTCTCGATTTTCAACAAAGGATTCAAGTTTGTATCCTCTAGTCAAATAGACTTTCCTGGCCTTATATGGAAATTAAAGTTATTCACTTGGAAATCAAACTTTATTACCCTGTTACTAAATAATGAACGTGAAATTGATATATTAAAATATGTTTTTTTAAAAAGACAGGCATATTTGTTAAAGAATCCCTTTGGATTCAAAAAGTCTACCCCCCCCCCCCTCCATTTAGACGTATTGTTTCCCCCAAGGGGTCTAAGACCTTCCTATGGCAATATTTGTGGATAGATCACTTAAAAGTATTTTCAGTGCTACTACCCACATTCTGAAAGATTTGTGGGATCTTTTGCATAAAATCAAGTAGCAATTCGACAATCAAAATATTACTTTCTTGACAGTGGATGTTATTGATTTATATACATATATCCCTCATCAAGTAAGTTTAGATTTATTCCACACTGCCTTACTAGAATTGATCAACTCTGACTGTCAGTTTATTAGGTTATTAATGGGCGGGTCTATATTAGAAGACTGACTGTTTAGGTGATTGAACACCTAAACATCAATCTTCTAATATTGAACTGCACTATGTCGAACGTCCAAGGGAAACATGTCCCTCAGCCACAACACAAAAAACATTACTTTACATCAAAATTTAGTGGGGGGGGGCTTCACCCCCCACACCCCCCTAACTTAATATACCAACACTGAGATCACTTAACAATAGGGAAATAGCAAACTCTGATGGACGGCCAAGGGAAATCTTTCCCTGCGTTAAATTGTCCATTCGCCGTTTTTTGCTTTAGATATTAGAAGATTGATGTTTAGGTGTTCGATCACCTAAACATTTGGTCTTCTAATATACACCCCTAATGGACTGTATGAAACTGGTGTCATATAACAGCTTTATATTCTTTGAAGGAGAATATTATAAACAGATACAAGGAGAGACAATGGGCACAGGATGTGCACTGACCTATGCCAACCTAGTAATGTACACATGGGAGAGGAAATTTATTCTTAATTCTATTTATCCAAGTAATTGGACTTTATATGTGAGATCCCTGGATAATTTGTTTTTCTTTGGATAGGTAGATAGGAGGAAATTCTCAAGTTTTTAGATTATTTGAACAAAACAATCGAATTCTTAAGGTTTACTCGTCAAATTCAGCACAACTACATCAACTATTTAGGCCCTGCTATTTTAAGAACATTAATTTTAAGAGATTTGACTCAACAATTTTTCAGAAGGAGATGTTTTTAAATACATATGTACATTTCATTAGCTGTCATCCATACACATGCCAAAAAAGTGTAGTAAAAGTCAATTAGTTAAACCATATAGAATGTGCTTGAACTTTAAACTTTGTACTAGTAAAGTTAACAAAATGGTTGTGATGAGATTAGAGCAAAGTTATCCCCATGATTTCCTCAATATAATAAGGCAGGAAATTACAGAGGGTCAGGGTATGAAGTATTACCCTCTGGTGGGTTCAGAACTTGAACAAAATGTTGCATCAGCACTTAGTGACAGCCATAATAAAGACTCCTATGCTTCACTTATCAAATATAATACATCTGCAAAAGAGATTAAAGAAATAATAATGAGTAACCGCAGTGTGTTTAAAATAATGTGGATCTTTATAAAGTAGTGGGTGCAAAGCCTATATTTACATATAAGATTGGCAGAAATTTGAAATGTATCTTTGAACGCCAAGAAAATATGAATAAATATAGGTGGGCAGTAGGTACCCACAGTTGCAGATTTTGTAAACAATATCCCTATGTATTTTCTAAGGATACTATTACACTTTTAGATCAAAGAATATACTGATCAAAAGGAAACTGTTCCACCAGGGGTGTTGTTTATGTGGCTATATGCTCTGCATGTAATAATTTCTATGTTGGTAAAACTGAGAGGACCTTAAGCAATCACATATATGAACATAATTAAAATATTTCTAAGAAAAACACAAACAGTTCTCTCTCTAAACACACTTTGATTTGTACATCATATAAAAAAATCCAGTTTGGGATTTTAGAAGTAGTTACCCCTAGTGAAAGGAGAGGTGATTGGGAGAACATGTTTGAAATTAGATAACTATTTTGGCAACTGAAGTTAGACACTTCTAATATTCTAGACCTTAATGATCATATTTCTCTAGTTCCTTGGTTGACGTTTATAGTGTTAACAATATAGTTCATAGTCCACAGTGCAAATCTCTTTTTACATAATATTTATATTAACTTCAATTTTTAACTTTTTTATTTAATATTTAGCAGATAGGAATGGACATAGTTGACTATATTATTTTCAGTTTTTTTAATTTGTATTACTGTAATTATTTTATGTGGTTGGAAGGAAAATTATTTTAAAATGCAGATTATATACACATGTTTTAGAGTAAAATTTTGATAATGCTTCTTTAAAACAAATGTTATATTATGTCACATGATTAGTCTAATTTTCTATTTAAATGAATGAATGAATTAATTAAGAGTTCTGACAAAGTCCTTAGTTCACAATTATGAAAGTGTTAAACCATTTACTGTTTCAAATCAATTGGTCAGTTATAACAGTATTTTGATCACCAGAGGTGCTTCTGTATATAACTACTATGGCCAGTACACTATGTAAGCTTTTTTTGTGGTTTTCAGTTGTTATCTAGCTGCATGGACACACGTTCTCACAAGGTGCAAATTGGTTCTAACCATAGAAGGAGAAAGCTGAACAAAACAACAATATGATAATATGAGAAACATACTGACAGATATGTTGACAGGAATGACTCTTCTCCGCATAAAGGGAGGTATACATTTCTATAAAATGTTTTAAAATGTTTAAGCACGACTCTATGTTTTCCTTGTATTGCTAGCCCAGGAATTCCAAAACATCGTATTGATCATTCTTCTCCAAGAATAAATCAGAGGAGGGTAGAAAAGTAACCACACTTCCTCCAGTATAGTAATAGGATCCTGAGATGTTTTGGATACCATTTCACTAAATTTTGATATCTGGAAGGAAGATAAAGCATCAGCAATAGAACTGCACTTCTCTGACACACGTGTTGCAGTAAATGATAGGTTTATGCCTGAGTAAAGTAAAATAAGGAACAGAACTGAATAAGATTTGGAAGATTTTTTGATTATAACTTTGACTACTGCTCATCGTCAGATATAGGTTCATAGGTTCATAGGTGTGTACTAGGCCAACGGCCCTGGAACCTTTACAAGCCTAGCAGATAGAAGTGCCCTGGCATCATTTCACTATTTTTAAGATTACCAAATAAAAGCTGAAACCCAAATAATGATTATTATTATTATTATTATTGATATCTGATTACTGGGAAAGTTAATTTTCACCCATTTTCAGTGGAAAAAAGCTCCAGCTACAATATTCATATAACAATAAGATAGCACGGAGAAACTGTTTACAAAACGTTATGTGCATAAGTACAATGGGAAAAAAGCATATTATTGCAGTTACAAAATATGCATAGTTCCTAAAAGATTCCAATGTATTTATACCACAGAAAAGTATATATATTGGGGGCTTACACAAATTATAAACAATAGAATGTATTCTGGGCATAATCTATAAAGATGTAATGTCTTTTTTCCTTTCTTCTGATCAAGATGTAGGCCAAGAGGCAGACAATTATTGCCCATCAAAATATGCCCCCATACCACTGGCTCCAGTTACATCCGTAGAATACTTAATAGAATCAATGGAAACCCAATCCTCTTGTAAAAAAAAAACAAATATTGAATTTCAGCAGAACATTGGATCATAAACATAAAGAGTATCTTGTTCTCCCATTGATTCTACCTTTGTGATGTTCTTTGCAAACCGCATGCAGATGTTTCCTTATTTACATGATTTAAGCAACTCATTCCAATTTTTTGAGGGAATGACTAATGACTTGGCAATCATTTTTGATTTGATAAGGAAATCATGTGGTTATTTGAACTTCATGTCATTCATTTTTTAAATGTTGTTCTTCTCGAGATTGAAGCCATGCTAAAGATCAGTATCAAGCTGCGAGTTATGATTTTCCTGAGTTGAAATATTTACCCTCTCTCTCTTTTTCTGAATATTCTATTCATAAAGTAGCAGAAAGTATTCTAAGAACTAAGCCAATACTACATGGAGAAAGGAGATTTTGCCAATAGGGATGACTGCAAGTAGGGGTATAGGAAATAGCCAAGAGGGGGATGGGATTTACTGGAGAAATCTGGCAAGGAAACTAAGATATTGGGGGCAAATAACTCAAACAGGAAAGGTAACAAGAGGGGCATGAGGTCAAGAATACATTTGCATTGTAGACTAGAAACTACATTCTCTACCAGGGTTTGATCACAGAGTGCAGGCAAAGAGAAAGGGATGGAGGAATTGTAATTTATAGACCTGCTCTGTTTGAGTTTTTAGTTGAATGTAGAACAAAAGCAACTGTTAAAAAAGGGATAATTGGTAGGGAATGGAACATATTCCATGACAATATAAGAATAAATCAGAGGAGGTTAGAAAAGATTGAGGAGAGAGACTGGGAAAGGAATTTACAACAAAATAATGGGAAGATGTATATGTGGCTCCCAAGTATGCAACCAAGTCCAGAAGGTTTATGAATTTTGCTTGGAAGTGTTTGTGTACATATTTTTATACCCCAAGCAGACTTTTTCCTCAGGTGAATAGCAAATGCTGCCATGATGGAGAAGAGAGATCTAACTGGGAACATATGTTTTGGGAATGGAAGGAGATGGTAGAATTTAACAATTCCCTACAGCGTACTCTATCAGAAATATTGGATGACCAAATATCTGTAAGTAAGGAAATTATTTTTTGCGCTTCAATATGGGTCTGAATTACTTAGACATAGTAAGACCTATTAAGTATAATATTAAGTTTAATTCTGTTGGGTGCGAAAAAAGCAATTACGAGAAAATGGAAATCAAAGTTTTCACCAACTGTATTTGAGGTATTGAATATTATTAAAGAGAAAAAAGAACTAGAAGAGGGATCTTTAGAAAAGGGAAGGCACAAATTACATAGAAGTAAATGGAAATTGCAGGAACAATGCGTGGACAATAATGTTCAGGAGAAGAAGGAGTGAGGTTTAAGTCAAGGCAGGAATTCATTAATATTTTGTAATGGCAGACTGTTGATAGTAGTAAGGAAAATATGTGATGTTTATTGTATTTAAATAGAAAAAAATTAAACTGGCTTGTTTTCTTTTCTGTTAATGCATGTTTGCCTATATCTTAGGTAATAATTTAAAAAAAGTTTTTAATAAAAAGGTTAATTTTCAATCCCATCTTGGAAAAGTGGACTGGGTATGAAATAAATTTTAAAGATCTATTTGAATATTATGCATATACTGAAGCCATGTCTATAGAATGAACCAGAAACATGCTCATACACTTGGTAATAATGAATATCTCTTCTGTGTCTTCCTCGGCTTGCACTACGTTTAAGAGAAAGTCCCTTTTGATTAGAATTGTCACTCCACATTTAATGGTTGAGTTAACTGAAGCCAAAACAAATCATGTCCATATTTTCTGTGTGTCTGTATAACATGTATAAACAAACACACATACACACACTCACATAGCATTGCTTGAATTTCAAATGCGACTCTGCTGTGCATCATTTAACTTGGTGTATCACTACATTTAATATGTAGTCTACAAAATGTAAAGACTAACAACTACTGCTCTGAACCAAACACATCTGTCTTAATAGATAAGCATTAATGACTAAAGTATTGTCTGCATTACTAATTTCCATTATAAAAGTATCAAAATATAGCCACAATACTTTAATACAAGTGCCTATCATTAATAAAACATTTTCCAGATATAACTTCCTTGAGATAATGTATCCATAACTTAATATTTTCTAGTGGCAACTCTAAGATTAGTTCTAAATGTACATAACTTTATTCATATGGTTAGACTATCATTTTTTGTTAAAATTACAAATAGCTATTTTATGGTTCCCTGTATATAACTAAAACCTTTAGTTTATGTTCTTCAAAACAGTAACTGATATGCAAAGAGGAACTTAGTGTCCCAATGTTCAACTCCACCTGTCTAGGTTAGACTATGTAATTATATGGATGAGAACAGAGTAAACTTATGACAGGATATGGTATCTATAAAGTATTTTGTTAGAAGTTGAAAGGTATGTCTATGGTATTCAAAACCAGTATGACTCTTTTATAGGGATATGTAAGAGATCAACATCTCCACTGGAACATGACAATATGCTTTTTAATAAGCTGATATAAAAGTATGTTACATACACAGACACACTTGTAAAATGATTTCCTTTGAGGAGGCAGAAAGTATTGTGGAATATCCAATGTAATCAATCATTAACTGTAGTGAAGGAATTTACTTTCTTGATGCAAAGCTACACATATATAAATCTTTTGTATTGCCTGATCCCCCAATCCTAACCAAAAGTATCAGTACACTCATGTTATATCTGGCAGATTGTTAAGTCCCTGAGTTTGAACATTAGCATCCCAGAGGAGATCAAAGTCATTTGGTAATGTAAATTAGTTATATTACATTGCTAATCAAACTATTAATGTCCAATGTTCTCGATCACAGGATCATAGGAGGTTATTAGGCTAAAGACCCTAGGGTCCTTACAAGCTTTGCCAAGTTCAAACAATATTCCCAAAGGTGTCTGGTTGACACAAACACTAAAATCGTCAACTATTGCCCCTGTCCAAGAGAAACACAGGTGGACCCCTCGGGGTGAATTTCCGGTTACCCATCCAGTTGTCCAAATTATGCTGAAATAGGGCCAATTTTGATTTAACATGAACAGGAAGCTCGTTCCAAAGGTGGGACAACCTCTGCGAGACACGTCTCTCCAACAAGCTTATATACATTGAATACCTAGAAGAGCCTTAAACATGCTTGCCACTATTGAAATCATGGTCATAAACTCTCATACCAAGCCAGCTATCCAAATTATGTTTAAAGGAATTGGTCGACTCTGATTTCCTTTAATGTAAAAGAATGTTATTCCACTAAGTAAAAGGATCTCCTATAAAATGAACTATGTCACATCATCTAGAAATAGAGTATCACTGCTGGAATGGAATTCCTCCTTACATCTTGGTTAGTACCTTCATGTGGTGGACCCTATATTAACAAAATCTCACCATGACAACACTAATATATAGACTGTATTTTATATACCCTATATCATGGAGAGAGGCAGATTAAACATAGAAAAAAGACAGCTGGATCCACAAGTCCCAGGATAAAAAAGTGGCCAGTCTTGGTATGCACACTGCTGCCAGTATGTGAAAACAAATGACAATGTAGAATCCTCAAGACATTCCTGAATAGGGAACAGCTAAGCTCGGGCGGGGGGGTTGTCTGCTGTAGAAGGAAGTAATAGTCCAAAAAAGAAAACTGACAAGCCAAAACAGAGTCATAAAGATTATAGAGATGATTACTGAGGATAAGAAAGGAATTATGTTACTCGAGAAGCCCATAATTTCCAGATAGAAGATATTTAAAAAGATTAAGAGAGAAATTAGAGGAAAGAATGACAAATGCTTCAAATGCAAATTTATGTTCATTAATACAAAATATCAATGAAAAACATTATGTAGACCAAAAAACATTGAGCCATTTGGAAGAAGAATCAACAGAGGAAGTTCAAAAATATAAAGAACAAAACCTAGAAATTTTTGAAAGATATAACAAAAACCAGTGGCATGGGAAAGAAAAAGAGATCTGATATAGTTCAATATTTATGCAAAGGAGAAAGCAAAACTAATCGGTACAAAGAAAGTAGCTCCAACAATATTTAAAAAGAAATACAGGCAAACACTGCAAGATATGGAAAATTTCACAATACACAAAAAAAAAATGACAAAGGGTGAATATTGAACAGTGAATTTGTAAAGTAGAAGTTAAACAAATAGAAGCTGAATTTATGGAATACCTACAAAGTGAAGGATATAACACACAATGTCTAATACAGGTTTTGTCACAGCATGAGGCAGCAATGGGTATCTAAACTAAAGAGAAACAGGTGGAGCTGGAGACATCTGAAGAAGAAATATGAACATAAGAAAGAAAAACAAATTTATTATGACACAATATTTATGGAAAGGAGAAAGCAAAACTTATCAGTACAAAAAAGCAGCACCAAAGATATTTGAAGAAGATTATAGGCAAAGGCATCTGGATATGGAAAACTTTGCAAAACAGAAATTAAGAAAACAAAGTGGAACATAAAAAGGAGGATTAGTAATGCAGAAGTTAAAGAAATAGAAACTGAAGTTGTAGATTGTCTAGAAAGTGAAGGGTTTACTGTAGAATGTCAGCTCTTCTTGTGAAGAATTCAACAAGTGTTGGATTATTCACTCACTCATAAATCCAACTGTAGAAAACTCACAGCATGATGGTATCATGAAAGGAAATACTGCCAGCACACCTATCTGGAATTTTGCAAATAATTATATGTCATTGGTGAATATCGAAATGATTTGTGTAAAATGCGTGTGTTACAACTGTATTAGAACTGCATGTTATGTGTATATTAAACTTGTTTGTACAGACATATGTGTTGAAAAGGGTTTGCAAAATACTTGTATTTAAAATGGATACGCAGTGTGCCCTACTGGATTATTGTAACTGTGTAAATGTATATATTTTAAAAGTCGAAATTGGGATACAGGAGGTTAACCTAAGTCTAGTAAATTTCAGAAAAAATAGCTGAAATTAAATTACTTTATGGCAGCAAGGAGACATAATGTCTGTGCTGAGAAGCTTTCCCTATTGTTTTGGAAGTATGTTATTGGTTTATGACTTCCAGTCTCTGCCACAGATCTGAGGTCTAAGTATTTTCACAGGTAGATGCTAAATGTTTCCAGCAGCCATCAATGGCTGTTTTGAGCTGAGGTCTAGAAGTCAGATGCAAGAAATTATATAATTCTGCAAGCTAGCCCAGCAGTAATATTTGAGATATTAATTTGAGAACTCTCTTTGAGAGACACAGCATTCTATAAACTGACTTAGACCTGACAAGAATATCCATAAACCACACATTTGCCTTGCTCTGTAACTAAGTTAACTAGGGTATTGTAATTCTCTTAGATTTAGTCAGGAATATAGCGCAGCATAGTTTAGATGTTTTTCTTCATCTATTTGAGACTGTCCTGCAATGTTATTTTAAATATTTCCTGTGATTTTTAACTCAGATGTCACTGTAAATATATATTTAGTATTGTCTTGTTCTCTTATTATTTATTATTAAATATATTTAAACCTTTCATTGTGGCTGATCTGTGTAGAGATATTTAAGTTCTGAGAGTACTTGCATATTTATTTAGTGGCACTGTGGGCCAATCCTAATAGTCTTGCTCTTGGTCAAACTACCATTTGTATTAATAGTAATATCACACAGTAAGGTTGGTCACCCTTTGTAAAGGGCCTTAAAGGAGCTGATAAGGGGCTCTGGTGACAGTGATCCAGTCTGTCTGACTGGGTTTGTGTTATTGTTAGTGCTTTGGTTTCTCGGTTTTCTATCTTTGCTTCTTTGTTTGGCAGTGATAACTACTTTCTAGTCTGGGCAGTATGAGGCATAGCTCGAAAACCTATTCCAGCCTTCCTAGGTGTGTGTGTGTGTGTGTGTGTGTGTGTGTGTGTGTGTGTGTGTGTGTGTGTGTGTGTGTGTGTGTGTGTGTGTGTGTGTGTGTGTGTGTCAGCTACATGGACAGGGACACAAAGCACTTTTTGGACAGAGATACAGTGTTGAAGGACTTGACTTGGAACCTTGCCTAAGACTCAACTCTATAGCTGTGCCAGTGGGGAGTCTTACTGGGGATCTGCAGACAGAAGGAGAAACCAGCCCAGGACTGACTATGGTCTCTGTGCACTCTTAAGGGAAATTCCACTTGATGCAGAGAGCTGCATCTGGAAATACAGTGTGTGTACTTGTCACCCTCCCAGTGTATGTCCCCCACTGTTGCCAGTGGTGAGGATTCAGGTACCTTGATTACTGGTCCAGTGGTGGGCTATTATAGATGGAACAATGAGTTCCCAAATTAAGGAGAAATTGGTGGAACAGGATGTATCTGATCACTTGCCACATGAAGTACTCTATAATGTTCAGCAGGAAACCAGTACAAAAGTTCACAGCAAGGGAAGGAGCAGGAAACATTGGCAACTCTGATGCAGAAAATGTTGTGGAGGGATAGGCCAGTGAATTCCTATGTGAAAGAGCAAAGGATGATGCAGGATGCAGCCAAAGAGAATATGTCACAGGAAGATGTTCTGGAACTTTCTGTAGAATGCCCACAGGAAATAAGAGTAAAGAATGTGTCATTGGTTAGAAGAAAATAATCTAAAGGAAAAGTTGCTTGAGTTAATAGAGATAGATAGACATATTAAGATCGATGAAAGAAATAGATTACAGAAAGCCAGTAAAACCCAAACTGTTGGAAGTCTGATAAAACAAACGAAAATAGTAATCAGGATTATTAACAGTAATTCATGTGATTTAACAGTAGTAAATACAATATATTGCTGTGCTTCTAAATTAAAAACAAATTTATTTATTTATATTTGTTGACCGGGAGTGTCCGACTGGACGTAGGTCCATTTTCAACGGAGGCTCGGGGAGAAAAGCTCCACAGTTAAAATAAACAGACAGTAGTTACATTGGATTACATAGCGATTAACAATTTACATAGCAATTACTTACAACATATTTACAGATCAGTAGACAACTAGAATCTTTATCTTTGAAGTACATAACAGACATTAACAAATGTTACAAGAAGATGTTCCTGCTGTATAGTAAGTACTGGCTTATGAGCATCTGAGATTGCTATAATCAAGGTAGTTAGTGGAGTGGAAAGAAAGGTAGTGGTTGGATGGGGTGGGTGATATTAAAGTGGGAGTTGCAAGGGCATAGCCAGCATGTTTTTAGGTGCACATTTAGTGAAGTTTTGAAGTGGGTGCATGATGGTATGGAGGTAATTGTGGGTGGGAGGGAGTTCCATAATTTGGCTATGGTGCAAGAGAATAGTGCTTCACCAGCAGAGTTATTGGCTTTAGTGATCTGCAAGTGATTTTTGTTGCTGGATCTTAATGGTCTGGTAGTGCGATAGAGTTGGAGTAGATTCTGGAGGGATGGGACATTTAGTGGATGGTTTACTAGTTTGTGGGCGAGTGAGATTTTATACCATTGAAGGAGGAGATGGCATTCAAGCCAGCCCAGTTCAGCAAGTGAGAGACAGTGGTGAATACGTTAGGATGCCCCTGTGGCAAATTTGGCGATTTTGTTGTAGCAAGTCTCTAGCTTGTTTAGATTGCATTGTCTTAGGTTGGTATATATTGGAGAGGCATAAAGTAGGGTGGAGATAAGGTGGGAATTTGCTATTGAAATCTTTGCTGCTTTGGTGAGAAGTTGCTTATTTCTGTATAGTGCTCCTTGTCTTTTGTGGACTTTTTTTATGGTCATGGATATGTGAATGTCAAATTTTAGTTTATTGTCTATTTCCACTCCTAGCAATTTGGTGTGTTCAGTTGGGTATATAGTGGTGTTGTCTTTTGCTGTGATGTTAAAGTGAGAGTTGTTTTGAGTATGTTTGGTGGGTTGGAAGATGAGTAGTTTAGTTTTGTTTGGGTTGAGTATTAATTGGGCATCGGATAACCAAGTTTCAACAGAAGAAAAGGCTTCCTGTGTGACTTTTTGCAGTTTGGGTAGGGACTGGGCTGAGCAGATGATGGTTGAGTCATCTGCATATTGTATGAGTGTGACATGTTTGGTGGCAGAAGCTAGATTATTGGTGAAAACAGAGAAGAGTAGGGGTCCAAGGATGGATACTTGGGGAGCCCCTATGGAGACAGGTATTTGGGGAGATATCTCATTCTGCCATACAACGGATTGTTAGTGGTCAGACAGGTAACTCTGAAACCAGTTTGTGACTGATTGTGAGAAGGATAGGTTATTGAGGACAGAGATAAGTTGTTTGTGAGGGACCATGTCAAATGCTTTAGATAGGTCTAGGAAAGTAGCAGAAGAGAGATACCCATTGTTTTTATGCTGAAGGATAGTGTTAGTAAAGGAGAGTAAGGCAGTGGTGGTGCTATGGTTTGGTCGGAAACCATGCTGAGTATTGGAAAGGAGGTTGTTAGTAAGGAGGTAGTCTGAGACCTGAGAGTGTATGCATCTCTCTAGTATTTTGGAGAGTGGAGAGAGAATAGCTATGGGGCAGTAATTGGTTAGTTCTGTGGAGAGTCGGCCTTTGTGGAGGGGAATTATATGTGATACTTTCCACAGTGTGGGAATGTAACTTTCTGACAGAGATTGGTTAATCAAGATGGATACTGGGTAGGCCAGAGCATCAGCTGCGATTTGTAGGTATTGACTTGGGAGGTTGTCTTCTGCTAATCTGGTGGGCTTAAGTTTAGTTAGTTAAGAGTTTTTTATGTTGGAGGTAGGTACAGGAGAAAAAGAGAAGGCAGTGGGGAGATTACTAGTTAAAGGTGTGGGTTGGAGGGGAGGGGGGTTGTGTTGTTTAGCTAGTGATAGTATGGTTTGTGTGAAGTTTGTGTTGAATGAGGTAGCAATATTTTCTGAGGAGTGAGGGATGTTAGGAGGAGGGGTACTGACTTTACCTGGGTGGAGGATGGAGTTTATGGAGGACCAGAATTGTTTGGGGCTGTGTTGGGAGGAGTCTAGAGCAGACTGGTAGTATTGGAATTTGTCCTGTTTTATTAGCTTTTTGACTCTATTGCATAGTTCTAGGAATTTCTGTCTAGTTGAGGGGGTTTTGGTTTTGTGCCAGTGCTCCCAGGCTTTATCCCTGTTTTTCGTTTCTGACTTAGTGGTTTTCTGTAGCCATGGGGAGGGTTGTGCTTTGATTCTGGAAAGTCTTATGGGGGCATGGTAATTAAGGATGCTCAGGAAGGTAGTATTAAAGAATTCAACTGCATCATCAAGACTGAGGTACTTTAGAGGATGCCAGTTACATTCTTTGAGGGATGAGATGAATGTGAGTGGGTTAAAGTTTAGTTTTTTACGTATTTTACTGTAGATGACGGGTTTAGCTTGGTATAGGTATTTTTTTAGTAGGAATGTTAGGGATTGATCACTGAGGCTATCTGATAAGCAGACTGTTATATATGTCTGGGGGCTATTACTGACTAGTATCCAGTCCAGGGTAGTGTGCTTGCTGGAGTTTTTATTTATCCTGGTTGGTGACTGGACTAGTTGGGTGAAGCCATGAAGGTTTACATGATGGGTTGGGTGGTTGCCAGAACAGGATTGCCAGTCAATATTGAAATCACCTAAAATTATAGTTTCTTGGGGGAGATGGTGGGTAGACCAGCTGAGGAGGTTTTCTAGTGGATGGATGTTTTGGCCAGGTGGTAAGTAGAATCCAATTATGTTGATGGTTTTGTTTTGGTTTATTTTGAGGTTGATAAAAAACATATAAAAAACATATAAAGTCTTACCACAAAAGCACAGCAACAAGGGAAAGAAATCAAATGCTATCATGGAAGCATCAACTAGAGAAAACTATAAAGCAATTAAGACACAAAGTGTCACTGTCAGAAGAGTACAGAAGAGGGAACTGAGCAACAAAAATACTTAGAAAATTATAGGTGATAAAAGCAATATATGAGAATAGACCAAGATCTATTGTTTGCTATTCAAATAATAAACTAAATTATCAGCACAGGCAGAAAAGCTTAAAATTTATGCAGATAAATATATAGGAAAAATGCAAAATAAGCAATTCATTGATGATAAGCAAACTAGTTTTATATGCAATTGAGAAACAAAGCAAAAGGAATAGAAACACCACCAAAAATGAAATAGATACATTTTGGAGAAACATCTATGAAGACTATGTGGAACATAACAAAGATTCTGAATGGATAGAAGAAGTAAAAGAAACAGTAAGAAGATCAAATGTGCAGGGTATTAAACAGGATAAAGTAATGGCCAGAGAAATTCAAACAAAATTAAGAAAAGCTCTTGACTGGAAAAAGCCCAAGCCCAGATGCAGTACCTAACTTCTGGCTAAAAGTGTTAAGATCTTTACAAGAAAATTTAGCAATAAGTAAGAACTACTTATGTGTTTATCTCAAACAGGCACCAACCTCATTAACAACAGGAAGAATGATGCTCTTAAGAAGAACCTGCAAGCTATCCTAAAAACTGTAGACTAATAACTTGTCTTCCAATAATGTATAAACTATATTCCAGAACTGATGCTGTCAGAAATTATAGTCTTAGAAGAAAACTCAATAATGACAAGAGGATAACAAAAGAAAGTCACATGGAACAAAGTATTATTTGTTGTTAAATAAAGTTATAATGGAGAATTGTAAAAAGAGGAAGAATCTAAGTATTTACAGCATCCTACATTCATTGATAAAGGAGTGCTTATGGATGCATAATATACACCCTACATTGATCAGTTACATTACAGTGACCATGAAACAGTGGCAGACCACTTTGCAGCTAAGCCAGGATAAAGGACATATTATAATTCCAGGGATAAAAATTCAGAGGGAATATTCCAGGATGACCTTTAAGTTGTCTACTTAACAGATTAGGTTATGTTACAATTTTCCTCTCAGAAAACAGACACTTCATATTCTTTTTGTCGATGATTTAAAAGTGTACAGTTCCTCAGAAGAGGAACTAAAAGCACAGCTGCAAGTAGATACAACTTTCACAGATGATACAGGAATGTCATTTGGTCCTGATAAATGTGCAAAAGCAAATTTAAAGCAGGAAAACTGCAGCACCAAAAAAAAAAAGAAAGTCTGGCACAGGAAAGTGATATATTAGAATTTGAGCAGGAGGGAGTGTATACATTTTTGGGAATTGATGGAAGGTTGAAAATAAAACATGAACAAATCTCGGTATGGAATATTTTAGAAGACTAAAATTATTACTAAAGGCAGCCAGACATCTAGGAATAAAGTCAAAAATATAACCAATTTACTTTTCCTACTCTAACTTACAGTTTTGGGAGGATTGACTGGTCAAAAAATGTATTATATCAGTTGGACAAGAAAACAAGAAAAATGTTTCACACATCAAATGATGTTATAAAAATCGGTACATACCAAGATTATATATATTCCCTTTTATGAAGGACGTATGGGCCTCCTCAAAATTGATTATATGTAGAAGAGCTGCATTTGGAGTACTGCATACATATCTGCTGACTTCCCCAGAACCAAACACAGTGAATGTTTTAAAACATGAAGAGAACAAGACTTAGTTTAGCAGAAGTATATTGGTGTAAAGTGGAAATAGAAATCAAACCAGAAGCAGGCAAAAATCAGTAAGTGACTGAATGTCTCAAAGAAGAAAAAAAAAGACTATGTGAAGAAAGATTAGATGAGAACGCAATACATGTGGAAAATATATAAATATAGTGGCAATTAAAGAAAACCTTTGAAACAACCTCATGTCAATCAGGATCTGACTCAGAGATGGTTAAGGAGAGGTGAATTTAAACCAAAAGAAGATGAGAGTTTAATATTGGCAGCTCAGGATAGTGGAAGATGTACACATTAAATTCCATTAAACATGTGGATGAAACAGACAAATGCAGGCTTTGTAGAGCAGAACTGGAAACAGTCACACATCTTGTTGCTGAATGTGATGACACTAATGGCAAAGGGACTATGTACAGAAAGGCATAATACTGTGGCAAAGCTGTTCTATTGGAGATTGTGCAAACATTACAATATTGAAGTAGCTGAGAAGATACTGTAAGAACTACTGAATTCAAACATTGGTAGGAAAGACTGAATGGGGCTGAAATATTGATGACATAGTAGTAGTAACTATATATTTTGGTTAGTAACTTCAAATGTTTTTGGAATATGTTTTTATTTTGTTTTGGGGATCATGTATGATATTTCAATTTTGAATTCATATTGGAATGTTTTCATGCTACATGCTGTTTAAATAATACTATTATTATTGTCCATAACATGATCTTTTTTTTCATATGTGAATTATAAATGTTTGAAGGAGACTAATATATGTTTTGTGTTTTTGGTCTGGCTTAATGTTGCTTATGTTTCTCTAAAATATTATGTGATGTAATAATATAGGTTACGATTAAAAAAAGATTTACTATCAAAATGAGGAATTGCAGTTCAACGAACACGGGAATGCTGAGCGTGTGTTGGCTGATTCCTGTATTGTCGAACTGCAATTCAACAAGTGTCCTATAGCGAATGCTAATGTGCATTTGCTAATATGTGGTTACCTTTACGAATACAGATCGTGGTACAGTGCGGCTTGGGAAATCTACCCTTTTTCCTCAATGTAATGCGATCTCGGAGATGGACTTTATAATTTGCAGGGGGTGTGGGAGGCACAACCACCCAATGGGGTGTGCAGGGGGGGGGCTTGCCCCCCCTTCAAAAACATTAATCACAGCTATTTGAAGTACTAAACTGTGTACATTCATACTGCTGGAAAGCAGGCAGGTAAGTGGCAGAACAGAAGAAAAAATCGAGCATGTCAAAAATGCCGAAGTCGTTATCATTGGTATGTAGTTTTGACCTTATTAGCTAATTAATATGCAGACTGTCAACATTTATTCTTGATATTTTGACCGAATTTATTATGACATTTGGGATTTTGATAGTAAACCTTAAAAAAATATTCTTCTAAAACATATCAACAATTTTAAAAAGTGTCATTAAATCTAAGTCCTTTGCATTAAAAACTAAGGCTTCAGCACATTGTTCCTTACAGAATATCTTCTTACAATTACTGCTGTCACACCTTTGTAACTGAGTATTTTATATAAAAGAACAATTGAATGTATCTCTGAATTATTTTGAATAGAAACTGCAACAACATAAGAAACAGATTTGTGTTTCTCACACCACAAGTTTCCTTTTCATATGTTATTGGTATATCTCTCACTGATACATCCTCATGAAGATTATCTATAGGTCCATATGAATATACTATGCAGTTGGCCCAGAAGACCATTGAAACCAGATCCATGGCAATTCGTATTACTTCCTCTCCATATCTCTAAAGGGCAAAGGACAAGATCATGGGTGTATTTACATATCCCCATCCAACTGCTGAAGTTATGTTTGAGGAAGATTAACCACAAAGCATTCTAGTGAATGATGAAGTTTATATCACACAGGGTCACCCTTTACCAACAGTTTAAAAATACTACAAGAAAACTAATAATGGTCAATGAAAAGAAGACAAAAGGAGCATTGATCATTAAAATTGCTACACCTGATGATTACAGTGTTGTATATAGAGAGACACAAAGTCAGGATTTGAAGGCAGAAGTGAGGGTTATGTAAAAGGATACCCTAACAGGTCAAATAGTAGTAGGAGCAATGGGTGTAATAAAAATGAATTATAGTTGTTTTTAGATATTCTACTAATGCACAAACTCCATGAATTACAGAAGGAGCCAATTTTGAGCACATTGTAGCTGCTGTGAAGAACACTTTTGACTAACATCAAAGACTAAGATAATAGTAATTTCATAAACTTTAATCATGCTTTGACTTAGTAATGGGATCCATTCCTGTCATGATACTAGAAACCCAAAAGACTTGGAGAAATTAAACTGGATAAACTTTACCAATCTTTATTTCAACTAAAAATTGTTATTCGTAGTGTTTAACAAATGATTCTTCTTATAATAAAAGAAAATAAAATGCTGTCCAGGGCCAAAAAGGAGCAGGTGCCAATTTGGAAGCAATCTCTCCTTTGTCTGAACAAGAAAATAGGATCACTGGTGAAATACTCTAAAGCTAATTTTGAGTCCATATTGGTCACATTCACCAAGGACAATCACAAGGCCTTCTTCACATATGTCCACAATCTCAAAAGCAGCACCTAAATCTGCTCTGAGCTGGTTGTCAATAACACCACATACACAAATGTCATAAATATAGACAATCTCTGGCAGACAGATTCAATGAAAACTTCACCCCCCTGCCTCCGCCATCAGTAAATCAGGAAATCCCCAGCACCTGCCCCCTCCCCTCATCACCAGGGAGCAGGTCCTTAATGCCCTCTCAAAGGCAAAAAATAAACTCTCCATGGGACCCGATAATATCCCTAGCTGTATCCTACATAAGCTTAGGCATGATCTCTCAGCTCCATTAAACACCCCATACAACCAAAGCCTGAGCACCAGCTTCATCCCAGATGAATGGAGAACAGCCACTGTCATTCCTCTACACAAAGATGTAGTTTTTTGACTGGGACAATATTAGCTACTTTCATTCCCTTGTTCAGTATAGTTCATTTTTCTTTTTTTAAGATGGAGCATCTACTGACCCAGGCAGTTATAGGCCCATCAGCCTAGCTAGCCTGATCTGCAAGGCCATGGAATGCATTATCATGGACCTTATAAACAGGGACATTGGCAACCTCCAAACACTTGACCACACACAGTTTGGTATTGTCAAAGTGAGATCATGCCTGTTAAACTTGGTTGACTTCTTCAAAACAGTCACCAAAGCCATGGACGAGGGGAAGATGGTGCACACCACCTACCTTTACCTAGCCAAAGCCTTTGACACTATTCCACACTCAGGCATAATAGATAAACTCTCCCAGCTAGGCATCAACCCGTATGTTACTAGATGGGTTGCTAAAGGTCTTACTGATAGAACCCACTCAGTCAAAGTAGGGGAAGCCACCTCTAGCAGTAGACCCATAAAGAGTGGTGTACCCCAAGAATCAGTCTTGGGGCCTCGACTGTTTGGGGTATAATTTTCTGAGGTATGGCTGACAAAGTCTGCAGATGACTGCAAGCTGGGTGCTGTCTTAAATTCCCATAGTGATGTAAATATCCTCCAAGTGGGCCTTACCAAAACTAATGACTGGTGCCAGAAGTATGGCCTCAAACTGAATGCCAAGAAATGCATCAGTATCCCCTTTGGAGAAAATGTCATCCCCACTAATTATCACATTAATAACAACATACTAAGCATGCAATCAGTCATGAGGGACTTGGGCACCCAGGTTGACAGCAACCTGACTTTTGACCACCATGTTGGCTCCATTGTACGGAAGGCTTTCTACATGGCCCATCTCATAAATAAGGGGATTTCATCCAGAAAGAAGGAGGTCATAAGATCCTTGTACTCCTCCCTTATCAGACCCATTATCAAGTACAATGTCCCCTTCGGCATGGACCTTGCCAAGCACATACAGCAGTTGGAGAGACCACAGAGGTTCCTGACCAGGAAAATCTAGGGCATCAAACACCTATCCTATGTAGATAGGCTAAAAGCCCAGTCCCTCTACTCAATCTCATACAGCCCGGTCAAAGGTGACCTGTGTCTGGCATACAAGGCCATTTCAAACCCAGCCTTGATGGAGCTGCTGCATATCCGTAAGACAGACTCCACTCATGCAACCCACATGCAAGGCCTTAACCTGGTCTGGCATTAATATGAACTTGTTGGTGGGATAGATTTGTGTCCCAAAGACTCCCCCATCTGTGCAATAGACTCCCTCTCCATGGAAAGCAAAATACCTCTCTAGTCTTCTTTAAGAGAAACCTGGACAACTGGATGGGAAACAGAAAATACACCCGTGGGATCCTACCTGTGTCCCTGCTGGAAAGGGGAAACAGGTGCTGACTTTGAGGGAACATGGGTGAAATTCTTGGCTAGGCTTATAAGAGCCTCCAAGCCAATAGCCTAGTATCATCCTATGAACCTATGAACCTATAAATGTCTACACAATTATAATCACTGATACACTTATGAATACTTATAAAATATCCCGACCAGTTTCTATTTAATGGTATACAGTGATATTTCTGTTAAGCTACTTTTACAACTCAAACCCCTCATGCAAAATATCTTCCTATTAAATCATTTTTTTTAATGCTTTTTAATATACATACCTGAGTACAATTATACACACACATAGATGCACAGTATTCCATTATTGGTCTAATTATTGTTTTATAAATTGGAAGTAATAACATCCTATCCCACCTTACAACAGTTCTAAAATGTAACTCATCTCATACTAACACTTTCTAATGACTTTAATCAAATTATGTTGAAAATTATGAGTATTATCAATTTTTATGTTTAAGTCTCTTTTAACTGTTACCACTTTGATAATAGAATCATCCGAAGCAAAAGGGTATTATGGATTTCCCATACCAAAGTGTAAGAGACAAGTCTTATTCAAACATCACATCATTTAAAGTTGCCTAAACATATGAAGCACCCAAATATGATTGGATCATATATTGATCACATATAACAGAAATATACAACCAAATATCTACTGAGCCATATCTTGTTGATACTGGAGAAGCTAACCAGAAAAATACCCCCAAAAAATGTACAGATATCAGCAATGAGCACTGTTGTATACCTGCTGTAATCTCATTCTCTTCAAATAAGACACAACAAAGCTGGCATTGCCTCTACACCAGCCAATTTTAATGTCTCTGATACCATAATGTATGCAGTAATTCTTTAACAATGAAAAAACCCTTGAATTTGACATGTTTTTAAATGCCTTTGAAATAACTAAATCAATTACATTGCCATACCTTCATGTAATGCCTCCCATAGAGAAAGCTAAAATCAAAGCAGATTTGTACTACATGACCTACTGGATACAAATCCATGCAGTATAATATCCCATCTATCACATTTTGCATTATTCTTCTTCATAGAAATTACCGCTTTCAAGTAATTTTCCAAGATTATGTGAGGCTAATAGGTCTATAACCTTTTCAGTTACAAGTACTATCTACCTTGGGCACAGGTACCGTATATGCCATGTTCTGAATATCAGGCACACATTCTCTTTCCAGAGGTTTCTGAAATAAAAACACAGAATATCCTTGACTATAGATGATAGATAAAATCCTTAATACCATCAGGTTCTGCTGTGCTGGGTTTTATCATCTTAGTCAACTTATCTGCACTTAAACAGAAAAAATCAGAGCAAATTTAATTTATAGCAACTGAAATACTATCATTAACCAATAGTTTATTATTCCAATCAAAGTCATTAATGTACAAAAGTCATGCCTCATAACATGAAGCACATTTTGGTAGACCACTTTGAGAAGCACACCTGTCAGTCACATGAATATATAAAATCTCCGATCTTTGCATGCAAGCCATGTTTGCCATAATCTGTTATCACTTCTTATGAGATGGTTTAATAATGACAGTAGCTCAATGATGGTCTTGAGAGTCTTGGCACATTGTAGTGTTTTAAGGAAAAAGAAATGGGCTAATGTGGCATAGTAGTGAAAAAAATGCATGTATACCAAGAATGAACACACCTTATTTATTTGTTTATTTCTTTGTTTGTTTATTTACTCTACAGAGGTAGAGCATTGGTCTGCATAGATCTTTTTTAGATTTGGCCTGGGAACACTATTTGGTTAACTACTTCATTTCACCCCATCTATCAAGAAAAGATTAATCTAAAATTATCAGACAAGAAACTTTTTACAGTGTAGATTCATACTGGAATTATTTCACTTCTATTAATGGGGACCCACCAAATCAACAAGATAAACAATATAATATTGGAATCTGCTTATAGAACTATGTCTTCCATTGTCTGGAGACTTTATACATGGAAATTTTTACATAGATCTTTTTATACACCTTTGATGATGAATAAAATAAATAATAAAGATAATTTATGTAAGAGATGTAATGTAGAAATTAATGCTGACTGGGCTCATATGTTTTATGACTGTATAAAATTGAAAGAATACTGAAAGTCAATTAATGAATTTTTGCAGGCTCTTTTTACAGATAATTTCATTATTTCTAAATCTCTTATATTATTCAACACACCAGTACCTCAAAGTGTTAAAAAGGTCAAGCTTCCCTTGTTATGGTCTATTCTAGCAGTGGCTAGGAAAATAATAACTAGAAATTGGATTTCAGATACACCTCCTTCGTTCAATGAATTTAAAAATGTTATGAATATAGTGTGCCATATGGAAATAAACACAATTAGGACAAGAACAAAAAGAAAAACATCTTATTATATTGTATGGGATAATTTACAAAATTTGTTAAAAAAATTTTAATTTCAATAGCATGGTATTTTAGTTTAATTAATTGATCTGATTGTAGTGGATGTCTTTGTAAATAATTTAGTTGTTTTGTTGAATGTTATAATAATACCTATTTTTAATTACTTGTATAAAATTGTTATGATATTTCTCTTATATGTTAAAACAATAAACCTGTTTTAAAAAAAAAGAAATGATTAATCTATCTGAAATAAAATTAATGTGTTTCCCACAAGTTGTGGGCAGTGGACTAGATTCCAAAAAAAAAAAAAAAAATTGCTCTCTGCAAGGGCTGTCTATAATGCAGACCTACACTAGACCAAGTCATGTACACTCAGAACAAGTCTATTGGAACCTGACTCACACATAGCCCATGCTCACCCAGCATCACTGAGAATTTTTATTTGTCACAAGAAGTTTGTGTAACATCTCCCTCAGCAAAGCCAGCAATATCAGACAACATTAATCCTGCTAAATTATGACTTATGAAATAGTTATTACACAGTGCCATTAATGCACAGTAAACCTTCTAAAGCTTATCAGCTTATTGTAACTGATTTATATTAAAAGCCTGTACAAATACACGATGCAATAGTACAACTACAAAAATGTAGAAGGTAGGCATCAAACAAGAGTAAGCAGCTTTGTAGTGGTGACATAATTAACAGAGCACATGGTCCTTAGAATTATGTGCCTATGTAAATAATGTGCACCTCAAGCAGCAGAAGTCCCTGCATTTGAAGTGGAGTAGCCATTGCAAGAACTTGCAAGTCAAGCAACCATCCTTGGGTAAAAAAGCTGCCAGAGCACCATGAACATCTGATGTAGTCCACAGAGCACCATGATTATACTCCAATATCAGGAAAAAGACAAAGTATTAAGATCTTCTGTAGGGCAGGATCCAGTCATAACAATTGTTAAGCATTCCACTGAACACTATTCAGATTTTATCTCTCCCTAGGCACAAAGAACTGACAGAGGCAGCCAGCAACAACAGCAGCAGAAGTTAAAACAGCTTTGTTTCTCTCTGATGTATATGTCTGCAAAACTGTCCCTGACTTTGTCTCAAAGTCTTTCCCTCATCTATGGCATGTGTTGCTGTCTATTCGATGGTGCTAGCTAAGTGCTCTACTGGTTTTGAAAGTCAGCAGAATGCTTTGTCTTTTTTTATCTCTTTTAAATGGAAATAGTAGTATACCGACCATATAAAGATCTTACTATTATGTCATTATATGTTCTCGACATGGATGCAAAGCTTCACCTCTGCAGCTTTGCTCATGAGATGAATTTCTTGGCACCCATGCCACAGACACCTGGTAATATCCATGCCACAGACACCTGGTAATATCCATGCCACAGACACCTGGTAATATCCATGCCACAGACACCTGGTAATATGGTTATGATCATAATTATCTCTGTAATTCACAGCATCTCATTGCCACATGCCTGTTGTTTCTGCAAACCTGAGATAGTTTTATACCCAGATTCATTCCTGGAAGAAGACAGTCTTTGGATAAGTAATTTTAAATCTGGGGCTGCACTATATAAGGAACTGTTTCATTTGCACAATGTTGAATCCTTCAGTTTTCATTTCATCAGGCAAATCAACAGTAATACATAGGCTGCAGCCTTGACACACAATGACCTGTCACACAATTGTATTTTATTTTTTTCGTAGTTAAAACCATGGACACATCAGCTGCACCAAAAAGTTTAACATAAGTCAATGCTGTTGAATCAGTTTGGGATGAGGTTAGAGACAGTGCTCTGTGTACTCTATGCTGTAACAGTTTCATTCTGTGCACTAGACAGTCAGCAAACTGTTGTAAGATCTCATGCATTGCCAGATTGAGTTTGCCATTGTATTTATTAAAATTTTGGTAAACAAGTGGAACACTAAAGTCTACGGATCATTTATAGGTTCTGCTCCTGAAGAAAAATAAATTATATAATACTTTGAGATATTCAGCAGATGTACAACAGTTAAAGAAAGTTTAATTATGTATACAGACTGAAGAGTGGATAAGCAAAGAATGACACAAATGTGCTCAAATGTACAGTAACAATGCATCAGAGAAATAAAATGCAATACAAAGAGCACTTTGAAGGTACTATTCCTGTAAATCTCTATAAGTGCATTGGTAAGTACTAGTCTAGCTGCCCTTGTGGGCCTGTTTATGACTTGCCAGTTTTATTTCTGGAGTTGAATTAACCTGTCCTGTACGATGTTAGCTTGGCCTTACCCATCCCATGGATGATAATTGTATATTACCTCTAGTTATAAGAACTGCAATTACATCATAGATAATTTGAGGAGACCCATGTAAGGATGAAGCAGTCAGGAGCTGGCTTTTTCCATTAGTTTCACAGGAGCATTTCTAGGGTAAATTTTGTATTAAACCTCTATAGAGCATTGTCATACCTCTCAATGCAAGAAATCTAGAAAAAGCCTAAAACAATGGGGAAGCAAAGGCCCAGAAATAATGATAGATTTTACATTTTGCTCTTATAAACTTCAAAGTTGGATGGGTATGATGTCTGAAACTCAAAAGCATTTCATCATTTAGAGACTTAAATCCTCACTGAATTTCCAGAAAACCACACATTTTATGAGGAGTGTACCAAAAATGAGTTAAAAATCTGGCCATTCTATGAAAATCTGAACAGTCGAGAGGTGTGATCTATGTTGCACTTGAATAATGATAAAACTGTCTCTTCTTGAATTTGATCGACATTGTAATGAAAGAAGGGTATCTTCCAGATGACTAATGAGAGCATCCTGTTATTACAGTTTTTAAAGATAACATCTACCTGCACCCTACATGAAGGAGTATAACAAACTGTCATGTAGGCTGCATGTAAATATACATACCTCTTTTTATCCATGCTGCTGTTATCATCAAAGCCAGATGGGTAGTGGAAAACTGTGTATCCTATAAATTGGGGAGAGTTCCCTGTAGAAGATATGATACCCGTTTCTCATCATAATGTCTACATGATAAATATGGTTTACTTACTTATTATAGCATTTTATTCACATATCTGACCACAGAAACTTCACTTGCAAAGGTTATTTTTCAACTTCCCCAACTATTTTCACATACATATACGTATGCCTGTCTGAATGTGTATGCATCTATCTAGCCTTTGAAAGGTTGACTATGCAAAGAAATTTAAGTTGTCAGCCTGAAACATAGTAATCATAGTAGATAATTATATTAACAGTTATGTTAATTTTTCACAGTAATGTACCATTATCTAATTACATTAATAAACAAGTAACAGATGTTTGGTATTTTATAACTCCCCATTTTATAACTAACAAGTCATATAATGTGTTAAGCATTGTATTTTTAATGTCAATGTTGTGCATAACAATTAGTATTTAATTATACAGTTGGTAATATTTATACATTTTTTTGCCATTCTGTGTAAAGGAGATGATGGGAAAATGTAAATAGATGAAACAAATGAAAAAATATGTGTATGCATGTATAATGGAGTTGTGCTTTGGAGATTGCCGTTACTGTAAATATAAATAAACTTGATTTGATTAGAACAAATTAAGCTGAACAAGGGCCTTTGACTTTAGACATTTTTTCAGACTATGTTCAGAAATTTTAATATGGTAGTTCATCACTTTGACTCTATAATAACTGCAACAATGAGCTACTTTTCATGATGTACATTTATTGCACAAAATTCATACCACATAGAAGGAAATAGTTGCATTATACAAGAATTACACGTTTGTAGCTTTTTTCTGTAAGATACATAAAACACTAACCCAGGTATACTGAAATATTTTACCTGTTGTGGTAGCTGAATCTGTGTGAAGTGTAGTACATTCTGGGTGGGTAGAATTCAGAGATACATTATTAAATGAGGGCAAGGTCAGATGCAAATGAGGGTAAACAATATGACTGTGTGATTCAGAAACACATATATTTTGAGCAAGACTCTAACACCAGAGTAGTTGCCTTTGGTAAAATCCTGTACTTGCAGGAAAGAGTGCATGAAAATATGGAAGTTGTAGCTGTGACATTAGTAAATATGTATATACAACAGGTTATTTTCACTTCAGGTCATCACATTAGTGTTAGTAGTTACTGTTCATGCAGCAGAGCCATCCATAAAAGCCTGACATGTCATAATTATGGGCTAAACTAAGCCACATACAATATTAACAGTAATCCATGCAATAGTACACCCAGGCTGTGCTATACTATCTACAGAATGGCCCCTCAACACATCATACATGGCTTATACTGGTAACTGAGTACTCAGCTACTTGTGTAACCTTTGCCTTTAGTACTCAATTAGCTGTATCAGACAGAGGTTACACAAGTAACTGAGAACTGAGGGCAGGGCATAGTTATTATTCCATGCACAGGTGAGGAGGGCCACAGTGACAAGTGTTACTTATAGGGAATGTGTCTGCATGTACATGTGGGGCAGTGTGGGTTAGTGATGTATTTGAAGGCATTCACAATGGTTAAGTGAGTGTGAGAGCTAAGGAAACTGGCCTGTCAGGGGTTGGTATCTCCAGTGTCTTCTGATTGGGTAGAGGTAGGTGGTGCTGATGTGCTTGTGTGGGGCTGTGCATGAGCATAGCTCCACTAGATGAAACAGAACAGTGGTGGTATCTAATGGACAGGTCTAGGGCATCCATAGGCTGTATATATGCTGAATACGGGGCCTATATCATAAGCACAAAAGATCATATGTGCGACAACATATACGTCGACACATAAAACATGAACGCTGTAAGCAGTGAATGGCCACGTCCTCAAATATTTTCCTAGTGAAAAAATTCACATGGCTGTTTACAAAAAAAAAGTTAGAAACTTAAATTAGGTGGGGGGCTTCGACACCCACACCCTGCAAAGTGGAGGGCTGTGCCCCCCACACCCCCCTAATTAAATATAGCAACTCAGAGATCATACAATGAAGGAAAGGGCAACACCATGTAGTTGACCAAGTACCTTCTTGCCCTGTGACATATTCATCAAATCACTTAAATGTGTTTCAATGAATATGTGTAGCACATTACGTGTTCACTTTTTAGTCGTTTCGTGCTTATGATATTGACCCGCTGAATATGTATGTCCTTCTTCATGGTATGTCATCTCCTGGTAAGGTCAGATGCATGATTCACAGCATGCATAGATGAAAGAGTGTTCCATAAACATGAACAGTGGTATATGGTGTGGGTGATCTCATATACCTCATATGTGTCTATATCCATGATGCACCACAATGTCCTCAAGACTATATGATAGTGCTACAAGTTCCAAACCATGTCCTCCTTTTCCCACAGTGGCCTTAAGCACTGGAGGCAGAGGTGGACCGGCCATATTAAGAGTGTTGCCTATGAAGCAGAGAACTATTTTTTGAGGTAGTCATGCTGATCAGATTACCTGTATTCCACGTCTGTTTTTCCCCATTCTTTCCCCTTTCTCCTACAAGTGCTACATGACCTAGCAGTGCAAATAACTTTCAGCCATCTTGATGCCATTGCTTGCAGAGTACTTAACAAGTTTACCTTTTACCAGTATTTGCCTTAGAGCAGTGCTAATTCCTTTAATTTCTTATGTTACTCTATTTCCAGTTCAAATTCTGTAAAACTAAGCAACTGCTTAATTTCAAGTCAAAGTGTATCAGTAAATTTGTCTGTTTGTTAGTAGCATAATCTGAATTCCTTGGCACACATTTTCTTTCATTCAGAGAGGGCAATATTTGTCTTCTTACATAAAAAAGTAAACAAAATAAAATCAAAGTACTATTCATTAAATTACTTATTTTGATACCCCTTTGATTTATATTAAATTGGTACGACAGGAAGGATTTTGGGAAAAAAGAGGATATTGGAGCATGTTAGTGAGAAAAAAAATCAAAAATGGAGCAGTCTGGCAGCAATGCATTTGTTTTCCAAAAGCATAGCCATGATAGTAATAGTAATAGTGATAGTAATCTTTTATAGGCCACCCTTCTAGAACAAATTGTCTTAGATGAAAGACAAAAACAACATGTGAAAAATTGTGTATTATATAAGGATATATTATTTATATTGAAATGTAATACTTTGCACCCAGTGAGGTAAAATAACAGATGCTCAATGGGCAGGTATTTTAAATGAGTTGTCTGCAAAGTTGTCTTAATTGTTTCTGTTTTGTTAATGAATGTTCTTTTAAGTAAGTCCAATGTTAATGTATTTGTAGGTGTGTTTTTTGTAGTTGTTTTGTTTCTTTTTCCTCTTGGAAGGCATTAGGTATGTAACTAAGATGAAGTTAGTTTTTATTGCCTTTACTTTTTTCACTAACTTTTTCCGAAAGTACAGATACATATAAGAACTTCCCTAAAAAAGTCAAGAACTGTGAGGAAATATTATGTATGTATTTATTTATTTATTTATTTATGGCTGTATTTCTTTCTTTAAGAATATACACTGATGCGTGCGGTTTGACCGTCTTATATTGCCTAAATTCAACCCAGACGTCTGTATGTACTGCACCCAGTTGATCAATCACAGTTGATTAGGTTTATTCTTTTGACAAAAGCAAAAAACAAGTTTATTCTTTTGACAAAAGCAAAAAACAATCTCAAAGCCATGCTTCTGATTTCTTCCTGTTGCGAACCTACATAGGTAAATATTTGATTATGGCATTCATTAGCATGGTCATTAAATTCTATTTCTTGAATATCTGTGACCTCAATTCATACTTTTTGCTTTGTCACTCATAACAGTCAGGGCATTTTGAGATAATTTCAGATTATGTTTAGTGAAGTTTCCTTTTTTGTCAGTTTTCTAATGAAATAAATACCAGGCTCATCAGGATAAAGTTTACTTTGATTAAAACTGTTTTGTCATGCTGCTATTCTATGTCCAAGACATCCTCCTTCATCCCAGCATGGGGAATCCTTCCCTCTCATCTGCTTCCACATATTTTACAACATCAGCACAGTTCACTTGCAATGAGCCCCAGAAATTTATGGAGAATGTAAATACAAAGCTGCTACTCATTTTAACATTAAACTGGATAAAGTATGAGGAGCATTTACTCCAATTGAAGAAAAAAGGTGTGACAGTTTATGATGAAAGGTTGTGGTGAAGGACAATTACAGAGCAACAGAAAATAAATAAATACATAAATAAATAACCAGTAACTCTTAAATCCATCTCAGTACAAGACTTGAGTAGCCAGTATACAGGGCTACACCAGGACATAACTCATAGATAGGGCACTATAAAGCCTAAATAACGTGAGGGGTGAGGAACCCAAGGTGTGGGAAGGAAAGGATAACACAGCAGCACTCAGGATATTAACATGAATAAGTTCAAAGTGATGGAGCTGTTGTTCAGGCAAACTGCAAATACTGGAAAAAACATGTAAATCAAGTGCTGATTCAGATAATGAGAAAAGTGATGTTTTAGTTCAGCTGTATGAATGTGAAAACTTTACCAAACTGACTTCATTTAAAACCAAACAAAATAAAAGAAAAATAAACTCAAACTGTTTAGCTTAGGTTTAGCTACTGGTGTCTATAAATGCATGTTAATCATTGTTAAATTACCATGCAGGTGTATTGTCAGATCCATGGAGGAAGTATTTTTTGTCCAAGTTGGTACTTTCTGTAAATTATCTTTAGATATAATTTGTAGTGTAGAGCATTCAGAAATTTTCTGGGTTGAATTTGGTAAAATTCAAGGTGGCCCCTGTCATGAATAAATTATGAGCAATGCTGGGCATTCCTTTTTTGATTTTTAACACAGCTAAATAAGGATTTATAATTATCTTTGGTTCCAGAGGCCAGCCTAAATTGGTCTAATAGTACTGTTCAGCTTTTTGTAATACTTTTTATTTTATCCTTGGGAAGATTGGTTTTGGATCTACTATGTAATTTAAGAAGTTTATAGTTTTTGCTATATAGTTTATTTAAGTGGCTAGACCAGCATGGTGGTTTGTGCTTGAATTCCTTACTATACTTTGTTCTGGTATGCACTGCTTGTACTCTACATTATCTTAAATGGGTGTGGAAGCCTTAGTGAAGATTGCTGCTGTAATAAGATCAGAAAAGGTGCAGCCATAAGGAAATGTTGATATTTCATCACATAGTAGGCTGAGGTTGATATGTTTGTTAGGAGCTTTTAGAAGTTTAAAGGAGAAGGTCACAATGTTATGGTCAAAATTCAATAGGAAAGCAGATATCAGTGCTAGAAGTGGGCATATTTGTATGAATTGGGTCAAGAATGTTTTGTTCTCTAGTGGGTTTATTTACCTGCTGATAAAGTGACTTTTTGTTATGTATAGGAATTTGGAACATATCCTGCACTGGTGGTATGGCTGTCCCATTTTATTGGTGGATTGATAAGCTCACCCAAAATAAAAGAGTGTTTTCTAATAGTGCAATCATTTAAAACACCGAGGGATCTGACATGGTCACTAGGGGACAAAGAAGGTGTTCTGCCATGAGCTATTAGCTGATAGCTGATCCTACCTAGAGTGATCTGTAGTTCAGTGAGTTCAGTTTGGGAGTCCTTATGGGGGTAATATTTTCCTTGGTAAATATAGAAATATAGAAACTCCACCACAGATGGGCAAGATCATGGTATACACAGAGTGCTCTCTTTACATTTGAACCAAGTTTCAGTAACTTTGCAGACACAGATGCTTTTCAAATGCAGGAGTGCCAAGATCAGGTAATTTATTACTTGGACTTCTGGGGTTAGGGACAGCCACCTTTATGTGATCCAGTTTTGGGGTTGATATGTTAGTTTTACTGGAATGCACATCAACTTGATGGTGCTTGAAAATGCATTGTGGGTAGCAAGACTTTATCTAGTATGCTGAAGCCCTGAAACAAATGGTGCAGGTCATCCTTACCAAAACATGAAGGACTGTCAAGCATCTCTTCCCATGCTTACACATACTAGTTCCCCAGAATGACATCAGTTATTTAACCAATTATTGAATCCAGTTATCTGTTTCTTTGCATCCAGGCATCATTCAAAATGATAAATGCTTTTACACAGGATGTCTTACCCATATTTGTAAAATACATAGAAAACTCTGAAATGCCTCTCTACATATCACTAAGTGTTCTATGTCTCCAGTTGTTCACTCACACATGCAACATTCCACATCATAATTGTACTGTCAACAGTTAGATTTGTTAGGGCCCTTGTACCATCAGATATCCCAGCACTCACTGTAACCTTCTCCTTGTCCATCCTTGTGACTAATGTTTCAGCATTCCAGGCAACAGTCACCTATCACTAAAACATTTTTATTGTTCATATGGTTCAAAGTTCTTAACTCCATGTAGAACATACACTATGCCTAAATATGTATAGAGTACTAGATTCATTCATTCATTTATTTCTTAACTGCGTAAACTCCACTAGTCTCTCATGTTTTTCTTCAGGAGTAAATTGGGAGCGCTGTGGCTTTTCAGACTCCTACAAAAGATAAATAGAGATTGAAGGACTCAAATGTTTTTGATGACATTTCTGAAAGTTATACAAGAAGATACACTGATGATATCTAATACATCTGAATTTATTTTGAGAGTTAAAAAAAAACTGAGTTTTGCTATGATTTGAGAAAAAAACTTAGAGTTGTGGTACAGGAGCTCCAATATTTCCATAGTTAATCCTTTACTAGTATACACTTCTGATTTTTTTTTTCATGTTTGTAGTTTGTATCACTACATTTGCTGTGAATTTGTGGAGTTGCATGATTAGTTTGATTAAGAAGAATGTGTGATATCAGAATTGGCTAAACAAGAGGAAAGTCAATGAAATAATAACATGTAACACGGAGTGACTGTGTGTACAATATGTGAAACTAATTCATCAGAGGGGAGATCATCCAAGAACACTTTGGCATCTAGAGTAGTCTAAGAGGTAGGAAAGTGCCCTTTCCTTGGCTTATTCTTCCGCTTTCTCCTAGTATCTGTATTATTGGTTTGAGTAACATTTTTTTATTAATTAAAAATAGTTAAAAATCTCAAGAAAGTATAAAAAGTCCAAGAAACATCTTAGTGATGATTTCTGTGTGTGCTAAGTATGGTAAGAAAGAATTGTCTGTAATATATGTAGAAGCTGTAGAAAAATAAATCACTGGTTTAAATGTGTACTTTGAATGAATGCTTTATCATTCAAGTATATTGCATGTGTTGGAGTCAACTTGTGAAAACGATTTGTTAGCACAATTATTTGTGCAAAGATATGCAAATCTTGAGTAGCATGCAAAGTAAAATAAAGCCACAGCTACAAAAATAACTAAGCATTTGGAATAAAAAAAAATATTTTGATTAGACAACACAGATGAGAAAAGTGCACTATAGTGCTTTAAACACTTTGATTAAGAACAATATGAACTCATTACTGGGTGCATTTCTTGTTTATTCTGGCTGCCCTACTAAAACCAAAGAATTAGAAATTGCTACCCAATTAATATAAGGAGAAGTACAATTTTCAGTTACCAATAGCTTACATAGTGGGCTTGCAGGATGAAAAGTATTCACCCTCAGAATGTATTTTTGATATGTGTATCACAAATTGTTCAGCCTAATCTCATATTCACATGATACAATGATTTATTTGCTATTTTTATATTTGATTTCAGCTTATTTAAACATTGATGATGCTATTGATTGCTTGAAGATGTGTGACAAACTGACTAGTGCAGTGATCCTGGAAGGAAAATGCACAACTATAGGTAACTATATCTAAGAAAAGAAATCACGTTATTATGCGTGTTTGCACATATGATTCTGTACACTGTTCAGAAGCAACTTATAAACAAAGGTAAGAAGCAGGAAGTCACACCTTTTACAAATTCCAAAAACACTGTGGTCATTGTTAGTGTGATTGCAAGTTTCACTTTAAAGCATATTAGTAGGGGGGTAATAAAATGGGGGAAGTCAGAAATCAGACTGCTGTGAAGCTTGTTAGCCTGGATACTTTAAGTAAGGCTTGTTGTTATAGTGCATGTAAGTTTGATTTGAATTACCACTGAATTGATGTTATTGGTGATTTTGGAAAATCAGGAGTTTATTTGTATAGTGATGCTGGAAGAAATCTGTATGGAGAGTATATGCTATTTCCACTCGCTAAGGTTAGAGTAGAGCTATTATGTACTATTGGAGCTGTCAGGAGCTGATTGGTGTAGTAACACTAGAAGGAAAATGCTTAACTCATAGAGAAAAAGATTAGCAAGAAGTTATTTTACTTTATGTTGCACATTTGCATATATGATTTAGTTTACTGTTTACAAGCAACCAATTTAGATGAAAGAATAAACAGCTGTTAGAGTTACTACTGATGTTTCTTTTGTAAAGCTTTATAGGGTGATGATACAAGTGGCCACCAGATAATCATGCCACCTCTGTCTGTAGCACTGATGCCATATGAGAGGTTTGTCATTGCAGTGAATGGATGTATGTTTTTCCCATTGACTGACATTGAAGTAATGCTATTATTTACAGTAGGAAAGTGGCAGGAACGAATTAATTTGTGATCCTGGAAAAATATGTGTATTTATTATATTATTTTCCCAATGACAACAACTACAGTTGAGCTTTTGCTTATTTAGAAGGTATAAAAAAAATACTGGAACAGTAATATTGAAGGAAGTACATACATAGGCAAACATTACCTTAGAAATATGATTAAATGTATGGGGGTATGATTTGAAGCACCTTTTAGAAAACACAAGCTATAATCAAGAGTAACAGCAGGGATGTGTGCTTCCTAAAAGTTCCAAAAGATCAGTGGTCAGTTTGTTTTTGTTTGTTGTTGCTGTTGTGCCTGTGTCAATGTAATAAAAAGTTGGGCTATGCATGGCTTCACAGCCATGGGACATGAAACTATTTTCCCCATAAAAGCAAGAGTAATATATTTCTTTGTTCTGTCTAGAAATATCACTTGGTGCATGGCATAATAACATGTTCTAAATTGTTTGAGAGCACAATCAGCCTCACTTTGCTGTGTACCATAGACCAAGTACACCCTATAACTGTAATGTATGCAGTACAATGCCACTGATTTAATGAGAAGAAAGATGTGCTAAACTTCAAACAAGAGATTGGAGATGGAACACTTATTTTTCCCATATAATTTAGGGGGATGTTTTCAGTGAATGTTATAAAAGTCAAGTGTCTTGATTGTCTTGACTCCTTCTTTAGTCCACTCTACAGTCATAGAACTAATAATCTTTCTTTGTGTTGTACATAATAGAATTGCATTGTTTTATTTAATATAAATATATACCCGGTGGCATATAACATATGTGGGAAAAGAAAACTTATTTTGCTTATATAAGCAAAAACACTATTTCACTTAATTTTGTGTGTTTGCAAAGACAATTTTGAACAGTTTCAAATGGATAAGAAATGCAATTTACTGTGGTTTTGATTGTTAAAAAAAGTTTTGTTCCATCTATGTTGTGTGCAGTATGAATAACAGTAGTGATGTACCCATTGCTGCACACCATTGGACTAATTCAAAACACATGCTACTCTATATGTTGGAGAATTATAACAAAGAGAGTATGGGAAACAGACTTTTTATTGAGATGGGGCTGCAAAATTAGCTTTGCACCTTTTGATCATAATGAAGCTGCATATATGATTTAAAATTATCACAAAAATGTGACATTAGCATTATTCTGTTGAATGTAAAAGAGATGATAGGAATTATCAAGGAAGAAGTTTATTAACATTAACAATAAAATTGTATAAATGACTTTTATATCATCTTGAAGATTTTATTGCATATCAATTTGCTTTGATTTTTGCTGATCAGCATGTGGTACAGATTTGATGTGGTTGCCCCTGTTTAAAGACCCTTGTTAACTGATGTAATGCAAAACCATGTCCAAGTGAATTTGTATTTGCTTTAGACATGTCACATGTGTCTAGCATAGCACAGAAGGATTTAGGGCATTCCAACTGAATGTGTAGAGCTATGCAAGTGAGACATTCAACCCATGGCATTTTGTGATCACTTGCATTGTGTAAATGTAGACTTCGAAAATACAACATTTTTTTTTTCAGCATTTATTATAATTTAAGTAAGTTTCTTTGGTCTAACTAAGATACTGCTGTTTATTTGACTTTTGAGAAAATTTTGATTTAAGTGAGCATGCTAACCCATTCACTGCACCATATATTTTTCTCTCATGAAATGCATTCTTCATGGACTGTAAAGTTAGCCACATTATTTAAATGTATACAAGTGTGCCACTGAAGAATTCTAATTAAGGGTCTAAGTGATTTTCTTTCAAGAGGAAGACAGTGTTACATAGTAAAGTGACTTGTAAGGACATGTTGTTTTACATACATACATAAAATATTTCAAGCATTTTCACTAATGCCCTTCTAGCTTAGCAATATACCAAAATACTTCTTCCCATAAAAAGTGCCCAGGCTGTTTTTAAAAATATCTAAACTAGCACTTGCTTTAATGTAATTTGGTAGTCTGTTCCATGCATCAGCTACTCTTGTCAGAGAACCAATTAGTACACTTTTCATTCCTATAGAATCTTGTTTTTAATTACTCCATGTCTTTTGAGATTCTAATACCATGATGGGAATGGACCCCTCTCCTAAGTCAAAGTATGATTAAAGTTCATTAAATTAGTATTGTTTCAATCTTTTATGTCAGCCAGAAGTGCTCTTTGCAGCACCCGCAATGTGCCCAGTAATGACTCCTTCTGCAATTCGTATGGGGTTACATGTATTGGTAACATATCTAAGTAAGACTGTAGATTCTTTTTTATAAGACCCTTTCATCCTACTACTATTGGAACTGTCTGGGTATCTTTCTTCCACATTGCTTTAATTTCTGCCAGCAAATACTGATAGTTTATGACTTTGTGTATCTCTGTACACAAGACACTATAGTCACTGGATGTGGTGATTTCAATTATCAGTGCTACATTTGTCTTCTTTTCATAGACCACTATATCCAGTTTTCTAGCATCTATCTTTTGAACTGTTGGTGATAGCTGATCCCATGTAATGTAGACTTCATAATTTTCTATGATGCTTTGTGGCTTATGTTTCCAGTGTTTTTCAGCCACTTCAGTACCATAATGTTTGCACAATCCCCAGTGCAGCAGTCTTGCCACATTATTATGCATTTAAGTATACAGTCCTTCTGGCATTAGTATGCCAAAAACAGGAAAAATAGTGTACAACTGATTCCAATTCTGTTTTACAAAACCTACATTTGTTTGTGTCTCCCACATGTTCAATGGACTTTGTAAACCAACATGTACATAGTCCACTATCTTGTGCTGCCAATATTAACCTTTGTTCTCTTGGTTTGAATTTGCCTCTCCTTAACCATTCTTGTGTTTGATCCTGATCACATGAGGTTATTCCAGAAATGTTATACACTTGCAACTATATTTATGCATTTTCCAAATTTCTTGCCTTCTCATCTGGTCCTTCACCTTATATTCTTTCTATTTTTTGGCACATTCAGTTGCTGGATGATTTTAATCTACTGCCGGATTAAGCAGATGTTTATTTTTCTAATGCTTCAAAACTTTCATTATGTTAGGGTCTTGTGAAGTCAGCAGATATGTGTGCAGTCCCATGATTGCAGATCTATACATGTAGTCAATTTGAAAGAGGCCCATCCCTCCTTCAGAATGGGAAATATATAATCTTGGTATGCACTGATTTGTATAAATCATTTGGTGAGCATGAAGCATCCTTCTTGTTTTCCTGTCTAAACTATCCAACATGTTTTGGGGCCAGTCAGTCACTCCAAAACTGTAAGTTAGGACACAAAGAGCACACTGGTTTATAGCTTGAATTTTGTTCCTAGAGGGCAATGCTGTTTTCAGGATTCATTTAAGTCTTCTAAAGTATTCCTTATTAAGTTTTATTTGGGTTTATATTAGATGATTGAACTTTCAAAAGTTCAACTGTCATATGGTCGACACCATATGATCAAACTTTTGAAAGTTCGAACATTTTAATGGAGATCTACATACAGTGCGGAATGGGAAGATTTACCTTTTCTGCACTGTAGTGCGATTTCGGAGTTGGTATATTTAAAGAGCGAGGGGGTGGGGGGTGGAGCACCCCAGATGTGGGGTGCAGGGGGGCTTGCCTCCCCTGCTTAAAATGTTCAGGTAGGTTATTTGTGTAGTTTATTTTTTTTATTAGATGTTCAAACTTTTAAAAGTTCAATCATGTGGTGTCGACCATATGAAAGTTAAACTTTTGAAAGTTCAATCATCTAATATAGACCCATTTTATTTGCATTTGTTCATGTTTTATTGTTGATTCTTCATCAATTCCCAAGTATTTATAGATTCCCTCTTGCTCAAGTTCTTTTATATCACATTCTTGTCCCAAACTGATGTTTTCTTGGTGCTGCAGTTTTCCGGCTTTAAAGGCTGCACATTTATCAAGACAAAATTACATTCTTATATCATCTGAAAAGGTTTTGACAACTTGCATTTGTGCTTTCAGTTCCTCATCTGATGAACTATACAGTTTTAAATCAGCGACAAAGAGAAGATGAGAAGTCTTTAAACTTTTTTTTCTTGGAGCCAAATTATAGCCATGGACCAAGCTGTTAAGTAGACAGCTTAATGGGTTAAGGGCAAGACAGAATAGCAGTGGTGACAGAGTCACCCGGGAATATCCCACTTTCAATTGTTATCCCTGGGATAATAATTTGTCCTTAATCATGACTTAATTGCTAAGTGGTCTGCCACTGCTTCATGGTCACTGTAATGTAGTCAATCAGCATAGGATGTATATTATACATTTTTAAGCAGTCTTTTATCCATGCAGGTGGGATACTCTCAAATGTGTTTTTGTAGTCAATCCATGCATACTTAGATTCTTCCCTTTTTTACAGTTCTCCACTATGACTTTATTTAACAACAAGTGATCCTTTGTCCCATATGATGTTCTTTTGTTCTATTGTCATAACTGAGTTTTCTTCTAAATGACTATAACTCTGTCAGCATCAATTCCAGTGTATAGTTTATATGTCATCAGAAGGCAATTTATTGGTCTATAATGTTTAAAGTAGCTTGCAGATTCATTCCTAAGTAGGAGCATTGTTTTTCTTGTTATTTGTCAGGATGGTGTCTAATTCGGGTGTGCATGTAAATAGTTCTTACTCATGGCTAAATCTTCATGCAACAATGTTAATACTTTTAACCAGAAGTTAGGTGCTGCATCTGGGCCTGGATTTTTCTAATTAGAGGCTTTTTTTTTACTTTGTTTCAGACTCACTGGCTGTCATTTCATCCCATTTCATATCCTGTACCTTCAAACTTCTTATTCTTTCTTTGACTTCTTCTATCTTTTTTTTTTTTTTGGTGGTCTTTCAATTTCTTTTATTTTTTTTTTCCCAGTACTCTATAAAACCTTTTTGGGTCATCAATAAAATGCTTAGTTTGTACTTTCCATTTGTATTAATCTGCATATCTTCTACGTTTTCCACCTGTGCTGAGATTTTTAGTTTATTTGCAATAGTGTACAATAAATCCTGATTTGTTCTAATACTGCTCATTGTTTTTATCACATATATCTTTATAAGTAGTTTTGTTGATCTGTTCCCTCTTTTCTACTCTTATAAAAGTGACACTTATTTTCTTATTTGCTTAATAGTTTTCTGTATTTGATACTTCCATGATGGTATTCAATTTCTCCCCTTCATTTCCCTCACTACTGTGTGTTGTTGTGATAGAACTTTATCAGTTATTAATTTAGCTACACAGTAATATATCCTGTTTACTTCTGTTATATCGCATGAATCTCTATGGACAGTCCTAATTACTGTGTTGATTTGTTTTATCGGACTTTTAACTTTTCATTTTTATTGACCTTCTGCACTCCTTGATCTTAATATGCCTATCTCTATTAAATCAAGCAACTCTTATCTTAGCTCATTTTCATCTAAACTGAGGGTATGTTTTTTGTTTTCCATTTCTTGCAAGCATTCTATAGAAAGTTCTATAACATCTTCCTGTAGCACATTCTCTTCATTTCATCCTATGCCATCTGTTGCTCTGCCATATGGGAACTCACTGGCCTATCACTCCCCAACATTGACTGCATCCGAGTTTCCACAGTTTCCTGTTCCTTCCCTTGCTATCCAGCTTCAAGTGAATGTTTATACTGGTTTCCTGTAGAAGGTTCCAAAATATTTTCATATGGCACCTGACCAGTTGCTTCCCATTTCACTGGTTCCCATTAATTTGTATGTCCATTGCTCTATCCTGTTATGGTGCTTTCTGAATTAGATTTTCTACACTGAATCCTTCACTTTGCAGGTACTCCATAACCTCAGGGTCTGTTTCTTTAACTTCTCCATTACTAATCTCCTTTCCTGCTTTTCCTCTTTGTCTTCTTATTTTTTGAATTGTAAAATGTTCCATGTCTGGATTGCTTTGCTTGTATTTCTCTTCAAATATCTTTGATGCTGCTCTTTTTTATTGGTTAGTTTTGATTTCTCCTTTGCATAGATATTACACAATACTAAATATATTTTTCTTTCCCATGTCCATATTTCTTCTTCAGATGTCTCCTGATCTTCCTGTTTCTTCTTACTTTGAGGACTCATACCATCATGCTGTGATGTGACCTGTGTTAGACCTTCTATGCCAAATCCTTCACTTTGCAGGCACTCCATAACTTCATCTTCTATTTTTTAACTTCAGCTTTACTAATTTTCTTTTCTACATTCTCTCTTTGTGATATTATTTTTATTGTAAAATTGTCCCTATCCGGATGCCTTTGCCTGTATTTCTCTTCAAATATCTTTGGGGCTGCCTTCTTTCTAATGATTTATTTGGCTTTCACCTTTGCATAAATATTGCACCATATCAAATCTCTTTTCCTTTCCCATGTCCATATTTCTTTTTTATACTTTTCAAAAATCACTAGGATTTGTTATTTATATTTTTGCACTTCCTCAGATGCTTCTTTTTCCAAACAGATCAAAGTTTCCAGTCTATATACTGTTTTTCACAAATCTGTTTTATTAATGAACACAAAGTTTTATCTGAGGCCTCTGGCTGTTTTTCTTGTGGAAGTAGTTTTCTTTCCTTTAATTTGTTAGTCTTTTTGTATATCTTGTGTCTGGAAATTCTGGGCTTTTTGCATAATAGTAACAATACATAATTTCTTTCTTATACTTAATAGTCCACTCTATTGTCTTTATGGCTCTTGTTTGGCATATTAGTTTTTATGAATTTTGAGGACTGTTACTTCCTTCTACAACAAGGGGACCATCCACCCCCCAGGCCTGGCCTGGCCTGGCCCCATTGTAGGAATGTTTCTGTTTTTTAAGGATTCTACACTGTCATTTTTTCCAGTCCTGGCACCAGTACGCCTGCCAGGACCAGGCACTTTTTTATCCTGGGTCTTGTGCACCCAGCTATCTTTTTTTCATTTTTGACCTACTTCCGTCCATGATATATGCTATGTAAATACAGTCTGTGTATCAGTGTCGTCTTGGTGAGATTTTGTGAAGAACAGGGTCCACCTCGTGAAAGTACTCACCAAGACTTGAGGATGAATTGAGTTTCAGCAATACTACTCTCCTTTGCTTGCTGACTTATCATATCTCCTTTTGGATCCTTGACCTATCATCTCTCCATTTGGACTCCTGACTTACCATTTCTCCATTTGGACCCCTGACGTATCATCTCTCCATTCGGACCCTTTGGGATTTGGAATATTCCACATAGGTTGCCTGATGATTCTCTAGTACTTTTTGATAACCCCAAAGATTCCCAGAGGTAGTTGTCTCTAAAGCCCATATATATCTGAATAAGATTTCCTCTTAGATATCTGTAAGAGACACTGTACAAGTTCAGATATTTTAGTCTTTCATAATACCTTAAATTTTCAAATCCATGGATGCCCTTTGTATATTTCCAGTTTACTCATGCTTGTTTTCTTATAGGGCTTCCATATCATTATGTCATACTCAACACTGGGTCGAAAGCAGCTAACAATGACTTCAACATTTTTGATTTTCTCAACTTTATAAATCTTTTTATAAAATCTATAGTTCTATAACTATCATTAACCATCGGTTGATATGATTAGAAAAACTCATAGTTGAATCTATACATACCATAGTGCTTAAATGAGTCTACACTTACAATCACTGTGTGCAGTATTAAATATTCACCTTTCAATTTATGTTTCCTAAATCTCATATGCATAGTTTTTGATGTATTTATCAGCATATTCTCCTGTGCCCAAATGGTTAATTTAGTCAAGTTATTTTGCAGACATGCCTTATCTGTAACACATGTAATCAGTTTACCCAGTTTCAGGTCATCTGTATATAGACTGTAGAACACCTCTGATGAAAAAGTTAGGTCTAAAAGATGCAATCTAAACAAGTAAGTGCCTAGGACAGAGCCCTGTGGGACACCCTGACTGTAACTAAGGATTTTGCCTGTCCAGTTGCTATATACTTGTCATGTTCTATTTGTAAGCCATGATCCATCTTATCAAGAGTACATCAATAGTTAGTTGTTCTAATTTATTGATCAATATTTTGTGTATGACCCTATCAAATGCCGAAGTTAAATCTATATAAATTATATTACAGCACAATTTTGCATTCATAGCTGTTATTATAGGTTTACCTTTATATCGGCGATCCCAATATGGGCGAAATGACTTCCGCGAATACCGAATTGCAAACATCTCCAACATCAGATTTCACATAACCAAATGGCAAAACCTTGTCCCTTTTTGACCCATGGTAGCACTGTGTGGAGGTGTGGCATGGCCGGAAATGTCAAAATGCGACATTATTTCAGCATTTAAAATTTTTTGCGCTTTGGTTTTGCTTAAACAGTTTGATTAAGTGGCTGGTCGATCATGTGTGATCGACTATATGAAGGTAAACCATTATTATATTGTTATAGAACATCATATTACAGGTGGTAATAGACCTATCTGAACAAATGCATGCTGATATATGATTTCAAGTCCCAACCTATCCAATTCTGACAATAACATATCCAATATTACCTTCTTCATTAGTTTTCCATAACATGAAAGTAGACTTAAGGGTCTGTATGACTTGGGGTTTATTCTACTCCCTTTTCACTTACAGACAGGTCTAATAAGCACATGTCTCCAATCTTGAGGAATCTCCTATCTATCTATATATATATATATATATATATATATATATATATATATATATATAACCTATTGAATAATAGATATAATGGTACAGTAAGTTCTTGCTGAAGTGTTCTCAGGTCACCATTCCAGCAGTTCAACTACGTAAAATGTCAACATCAGCAGTCCTACAATACTATAATCCACAAAAATAACCCAACAAATTTGCAATAAAGTAAAGAATTCACATTACTGATTTAATAAAACAATTCTGAATAAGCTACAAGAGGGTCTCACCCAAACAAATAACTGGTGCCAGAAATATGGCCTCAAGCTAAATGCCAAAAAATGCATCATCATCCCCTTTGAGGAGAGTGATGTCCCCACAAATTATCACATTAATAACAATGTTGTAAGCACGCAATAAGTCATATGGTACTTGGGCACCCAGGTTGATAGAAACCTGACTTTTGACTACCACGTTGTCTCCGTTGTAAGGAAAGCTTTTTACATGGCCCACTTCATTAGCAAGGGTATCTCATCCAGGGACAAGGAGGTCATAACATCCCTGTATTCTTCCTTTACAAGAGCCATTATTGAGTGCAATGCCCCTTTTGGCATGTGCCTCAGCAAAACACCCTGCCAAAAGAAAGACTACAACCATTTCTGACAAAAAAGGTCAAAGGTCTAAATTCACTTACTTATCCAAACAGACTAAAAAGCTTTTTGCTTTCCTCTGTCTCTCACTGGCCCCTATAAATTTCATCATTGGCTTGCTTTCCAGGCTAAGAAAGATCCTGCCTTAAGAGACGTCCTCTACCTCAGAAATACTGGTTATACTTATACTTAAAGTGCTCACTACAAAGACCACAGCCTTCACTGCAACATAAATAAGCCACTTTTTATGGACAGGTTCTTGACACAAAAACCTTCAACTTCTGTAAAAAGCTCCTCTCATTATCAAACAATATAGTTCAGCAAGACGATGGCTGAATGGATAGCCATAAATGTAGTCCTTGGGTAAGTAGCATAGCCTTCATCAAACCAGATGGAAAATCCACATACTAACCTTTCCCAGCTGGATGGCTAAGATCTAATATTGGTTACTCAAGTCTAGTTGCCCAAGAAGAGGGGCATGTTAAACTAAGAATTCCATTTGCAAAATTATATTCAGTATACATATTAAATCTCTCTCTCTTACACACACACACACACACACACACACAAACACACACACACACACAAACACCCCTACTTTGAAAATAATCACATGACACTAACTCACTGAATGAAATTGTCTGGAAGTCAAAATATCTGAAAAAAAAATCATAATAGAGATGGATTCATCCATGTAATTTCCAACCACCAAAAGGACCATCAATAAATCTACAAACAACTACAAACAACTACTCGGCAAAAAGTAAATCAATAAGAAAACCATAAACTATAATGCTACATACTGGTGTAAACATATAACTTGTGTCAATCCCCAGGTTAATCCATACCAAAAGATTGTTTCAGAGCTTCAGCTATGTACAAACAGCTTTCTCCTAAAAACTTAACTCATTGATATTTGCCTTACTGCAATTATAACTGTAAAAAAATGTTTTTAAGTTTATTCTGTACCTCAATGATTCTCACTGTTACAAGATGTAATTTCTGCCATATTGTATGAGTACTACATCCATAATTTGCTGTCTCTCTCTCTCATGTATTGTATTATATTGTTTTGTGTTATTTTTGGAGCTTTTCTCCCCGAGCCTCCACTGAAAATGGACCTGTGTCCAGTCGGACTTCCCCGATAAACAAATGTAAAATAAAATAAAATAAATAAAAATAAACTTCCCTCCAATCTAAAGCCATTTGACATTCAGACATTTTAATTTGTGCAGAAGTTACTCACAGACTGACAGTGTACTGAGCTGTAATGCTGACCTTCACTTTTGAAAAAAACAAATTCCCAGACTTTGTCAATAGTTCAAAGTCTCGAGAGGATTATTTATTATATATTTATTTATTTTTGGAAAACATCTTTAAAACTGTTAAACTGATTACACACCCAGAAACACAGAAAAGTTATTGTAATTATGTAAACCACAGACTGCTGCATGAAATCAAAAGTCACATTAGCACTCTATGCTTATGTCCGAAAAGATGAATCATACCTGTCAATTCCAAAATAAGTAAAGTAGCTTAATAAGGTTATTTGCAAAGTTACATGGCAGTTTATATTGGAAATAAGCAGAGATATTAAAAAGGCTCTGTTTTTCATAATTATGTCGAAAAGTCTTCCAAGGTAAATACAACTTCTGATTTAGTATGGAACCATACCTCTCAACCTTAGAGCAGGAAATCTGGACAAAGTGAAAAATAAAAGTGGGATACAGGCCCAAAAATAGTTATGCATCACAGACATCATTGAAACAACTGTAGCTGCAAACATTATACATCACTTATAATCTTTCTATCCCATTATTGTCAGTTAAACATTATATGGCTCATTCAGTCCTGCCTTCTTTTGCATCAAAGAAAACCATGCTTTGAAATGACAAATGCATTAAAAATAATAAATAAAACACATTGCATCAACTTCCTGCAACTTCCTACCTGCAAGCAACCACAGAGCTTTCACTGAAACTAGGGCTGCTTGTTTCCCCAGAATGACAGCTCTCCCTAATTAAGTCTAATGGTATACAATCTACCAGTATCTGGACTACCTGAAAGAAATTAAATTATGGCCTGTAAACTGAAAGTACACTTTGTTTAATTAAACTATATTTCTAAGCCCACTTACTATATTTTTTCAGTAACATCCCAATATCCATTTCCAGGTCACTTTACAAGACATTGGCAGTGGTAGACTTGGCATCCTTCAGAGCCCCACGGGCCCACACTAATACATCATCCATTAAATGTAAATATCCATCCACTGTAAATGGCAAGAAGCTATGTCTTAAAAAATCTACTTCTGGCATGCGTACCCAAGTATTAGGTTTTGAAAAAAAGAAACATATTCTCCACAGTCTGTAAGTCTCTGTCTATAATAATCGTCTACTGTTGCAACACTCCCAACACATAAGCACACACATACACACTAAAATCCCCAACATTTAAAAAATGACATTGTGCCAACTTGATTTGCCAGTATTGATGATCCACCAAAGCTATGCTTACTGTTGTTCAATCTACCACTGCTTAGAACCCACCAATGAAAAAAGAGTGTGTGTGTGTGTGTCTTTCGGCTTTTCCTGGTTAGGGGTCGCCACAGCGGAACTCCGGTCCACCAATGATTGGCAGTAGAGTTTTACATGCTGACTTGCCGGGCCTAACGCACAACCTTCAATGAAGGAATGCCCATTCACGCATGTTGTCACACAGTAGACGCTCTAACTGAGAATCGAACGGGCAACGTCTAACTGTGAGGCGACAACGCTACCGCAGCACCACCACCGCAGTACCAATGAAAAAACAGTACTAGGTGCTTTTTTGTTTGTCTGAAAAAACAATACAATTTTATATACTACAGACCCACATAGTCAGTCCACTACTGACCCATTAACCCTAGGCTGCTGTCTCATTCTTACTTCCTGGAACTGCATTACCTTGGATGACTACTTTTATTTCCTAAGCAAAAGACACAAATTGGAAGATGAGGCAAAAATACGGACATTCTTTGAAAATCCATACAGTTAAGAGGTATGAGTTCATGTTCAATACAACACTCTCCCTGTCAGGAAAGCCGCAATTTAATGAAAGTGTACTCTTAATGTATGATGTATTTGTGAGCTAACTTGCTTGTGTTCAGTAGGTAGACTGATCATTGTTAGCCTCTTTGTGCATGCATCTCTGTCATGCACACATATACACACACACACTTCTTCTACTTTCACGCACACACTCACTCACTCCATACTTATCTATTAACACAGGTAATTGCTGTCTCTTTCAAAGGCAACAGCGGCAAATCCATACATGAGTCCCTCTTCAGCGAGAACACACACACACACACACACACACACACACACACACACACACTGATTGTTCGGTGCAAAATAATGGTGTAAACACACGGACCCTTTTTTGGTTCAAAAACAAAACTAGAAGGGTGCTTTGGCGCATGCACACAACGACATTAGCATTACAGGTCACAGGAGCGAAAAACACAAAACAAAAAAAAGTGTTTTGGGGCATGCGTACATCGATGTTGCAGTTAGAGGTTGAGGGCCACATGGAAGAGCTCTGAGGGCTGCATGCGGCCCACGGGCCACAGGTTGGACATGTCTACTCTAAACATTGTTTTTAGAAAAGGACAGAATATCAAAAATGTATTAGAGTATGCAGCCAATTCACAGATTTTTACACACTAAAGGAGGTGGACATTTAAATGAGGAGCCTGAAACCAATGCAAGCATATATTACAAGGGGAAGACGTATATACAGGCAAGACATAAGACCCTATACAATAAAAATTACTCTAACTGTAATTCACAGGGATTAGCTTATTTAGTTACATGCGGATCTTGTGATGCCTTTTATGTAGGTAAAACCAAAAGGCAACTAAAACGCAGAATATATGAACATCTCAATGATGTGAGAAAGAAGAACAGTACTAATGCCCTGTATAAACATACATTGGAATGTAGCAATGCACAATTTTTCTTTTCAGTCATTGAAATGATCCCTAGAGAAATAAGAGGGTGTCCCTGCGAGGCAAAATTGGAGTTCAGGGAAACCTTTTGGCAGATAACCCTGGAGGCTAACAGAACCCCAGGGCTAAATGATTTTATTTCCATTTACCTCTTTTGAAGCTTAGATCTGCTAAATTATAGACGTGACCTTCTATTACAATCCTGATATAAGTGGTACACATTTTTATCTTTATATTATTTGGTATATCAGTTGTCATGCTATTTATCATATTTATTTATTTCTTTATCTTTTTTACAACAAATGATATTTTATAGTACATATATGATACAATTGTACATATTCTACCTATATTCCAATCGTTATGGTGGTTATTTATATATTTTGTACATAACATTTAATTCACCTTTTGGAATTTTAATAGTTATTAGTTGTATGCTTTTAAGGGGTTAATTAACCTTACTAATCAGTTAAGGGGAAATGTATATAATGTGAGAATGTAGATAAGTTTAACATTATGTCTGAAGAAGTCTGAGGGATACTTGGACGAAAATGCCTTGTTCAAATTCAGTGTTTATGTACTTTGATTAAAGTTTTGGTTCTGCGTGCAGCTCTTCTACTGTCCCGTTTTTGGTTACTCTTTTAGTTATTTACTCCATCCAGTCCCTGTCATTTCTTTTTTTACCTCAGCAGAGTTCTCTCTCTCTCTCTCTCTCTCTTGTTAAAGCCAGGCATAATAATTGCAGGATTTACTTTTATGGTAGAAACTTTTTTTAATATACAATTATTTTATATGTGGGAGATTCTGAAGAATAGCTGGTGTTCTACAGTGCTGTTCTAGAGAAGACTTGACTTGATAAATATAGGGAATTTGGTAAGTTCTTTAATAGTGTGTTAATTAAAATGCTTAAGTAACTGAAGAACTTGTATGTGAGCTATGCAGAAAAAAGTAAATATGTAAAGGAACTGTGCTAATAGGCTGGACCAGGAATGGTATTGCCTAGTGGTATATCTCAGGACAGAAGAGAGCTATTCTATTCAAGGATACAGTAAGCCCTTAATGACTGCTGCATATTTTAGTATTACAAAATCCAAATTTGCAAACAATGGTGACCTCATCTACTTACTTCTTAGAGAATGCACTTAGCTGATAAATGGAAATAGATGCACAAATCCTATGCTTTATTATCAAACAGATAGCCTGAGTCATAATATATCTAGGGAAATGTAATCTTCAACTGAATGAAAGATAGACATGGCATTCTGTTCGCAGTCATATACATTTTTTAAACACATTTTCATTGTATTCACCTTATCCAAACAGTAGAACAATTTACAATCAAGTGCCATTTCAAACAGGAACATAAAGAAAACAATCATCAAGTACAGCACAATGACTATGCAAATTCATGAATTTGGTTCTATGCTCTTCTTTCAAGGTCTTGCAGATAAATAATTATTTAAAAATTGTTTTGCGTACAACATAAATATTAAACAATGAGCGGAGATAGCTAGATCTTCAATAATCACAAACAAATAAATGTAATAAGAAAATAAATATACTAAGGAAATTAATTAATTTATTGCATTATAGAGAGTGATAATCAGCCAGGGCAACAGTTGTACTCCCCACTTACCTACTCTATTCAGTTAGAACTTGTTTTAGTAACTTTCACAAAGGTTAACACATATTAGATTAATGTTGGTAATTGTCTTGCTACATATTATTTCTATCAACTTATTTTTGCAGTATGACTTTCCCTGTATCCAAGTGTGTTATATACCGTTCTTTTCAACTTCTATGACACAGATCCTATGACATTTTGCACAACTTAGTTGTAAACTCTCATTCTAGCTGTGACTGCTCATTCACATTTTTCTTCTCACCCACTCCTCCCAGATAACTGAAGCTGTTACCTGGTTCCAGCATTTCCCTTATGCCTCAATTTTGTGCTCCTTCTGATTTCCCCAATCCTCTACCATGAGAATAAACGTGACATGATGCCTGTTTTGTCTGCACTCCATTTCATTCCATGTTCAGTCAGCATTGCATTCTATTCCCCATATCATTTGTAGAAGTTTATGCTCAGAGTCTGTTTAGAATGCCACATCATCTGCATGCAACAGTTGTGTTGCTCTGTCCCTTCCTGTCTTTTTGCTGATGTAGTCCAACACTAGTATGCGCAGTCTCAGGATCTGGGTAATTCTAACCGCCCATTTTCCTTTGAGGTGTTAATTTATCCCATGATCCCCTAGGCTTATTTTCATCACAAACACAATTTTGAGTCATATATTTAATCAGATTGGAATACATCTAGTAAAGCATTTACCAGAAGGACCTTAAAGATATAACAATAAGGATAGTAAGCAAAATTCCAATGTTGCATTCCCTTATCCAGTTTTTTTGCCAAACATTTTTCATTTTTGAAAGACACTGTTCAGCCACATCTTTAACTCAAAGGTTCATAGGTAAATACAAGGCAAATCAGTCTGCAGATTATTACAAGCTAAACCATAAAAACAGACAGTGCCTACAGGGTAGAATCAGACCCTGTGTCTTTGTCTCTGAGGTGAATACCGTAACCATTACACCAATCCCACCCTCTATATGTCTTCATAATAGATCCTTCTAATAAATGACCTAATTAAATATCTAAATAATTTAGATGTTAACTCTTCAATATATACTTGCATGTTTGCCTCAGATATGGAGAAGGACTACAGTTAACTGCTACCCTTGTAATTTTTATTTAATGTATTCAAAATCTGGATTAAACACTCAGTCTGCCCTCTGGATGTGCCATCTATATTAGCAAATTGTCTGTAAATAAGTAATTAGAAAATAGAAATTTCACTATTATATAACTTTTCAGATTAGAACTTCTCACAACTGAGGCATCTGATTCAACATGCAATGCCAGCAAAAGAAGTAACAAAGAAAACTATTGACTATTGTCTCTAGCCAAAGTAAAAGGCCAGAGTAATCCAGCATGCATTTTAATCATGTCACTGGATGCATATACATAGCTCTTATTAAAACAACAAAGCATTTTTGAAATCCAAATTGCAGGAATAAATGGATTAAATAATGCCACTCTACCTTATCAAAGGCTTTCTCTGCATATGAAGTCAGGGATCAATAAATGCAGAATAATATTAAGGAAGAGAATTGTGGTTTAATGTAAGGAAGGAACTGAACAACTTATATAATGTCAGAGTAAATGATAATTTTTTAAAAAAGAAATGTGTCGACTGCATGAAAAAATGTTACTTTGTATATATATATATATATATATATATATATATATATGTATATATATATATATATATATATATATATATATATATATATATATATATATATATATATATATATATATTTATATATATTAATGCACGTGTGCCCATATCACTGCTTCAATTGTGATTTAATAAAGATGTTTATAAAAAAACTCAGCAGTGATTTTTTCCCAGTGCAGCATAGCCTTCGACATAGCATTTTTCAAAATATTATCAGAAATGTGCCTTCCTTTAAAAAAATGAACTCTAATCACTGTCAACTATATTTTGCCCATGTCTTCACCATATTGTTATAAACAACTTATAATCAGGTTTTAGTAGTAAGATAGTGCTGCAAGCATAGATTACATTTGGATCAGTTCCCTTTCTACCCTACATGGCAAGGGATTTTCATAGTATTGCAAACAGCAGAGATATGAAGAAAGTGTGGAATAAGCCACTCGTTATGGGTATGTTAGAGCTATGCTGATGTACCATCACTCCTGTTTCCTTTTTCTTCTAGTTTCCCCTTAACATCCACTACCAGTTCTTCATCTGTGACATGTGCCAGCAATAATCTTTGCTTCAACATAATGTGTGGCACATATTTATATCAAATATTGTTGCATATAGGAATTATTCATAATATTGCAAGATATATTGCAAAAAGATCATGGCACGCTTTGTTTTATAAAAAGGAATTGCATAGTGAAAGCTATATTGTAAAAAAAGCTGTTGTTTTCATTTTGTCATCCTTCTCATCTTTCCCTTCAATGTGTTCACAATGAACAATTGTATCTCATTTATTCATTATGCTGTTATTTGAACTCAAAACATCAAAGACCTTAGCAAGTCAGTATTCGATATGACAATATTCCCAAAGTCACAAAAATGCATCCTATGCTTTTAATAAATGTGAGAGCAAATGGTATTCAAGCATGCCAAAGGGAGTATTATGAATTCAGTAGAAGAATGAATACAACAGTATCAGTTTAGCTGAAAATTTACCATTTCACAATATCACAGGATAACATTCTAAGCAATTTAGTCAAATATGTTGAATATCATCATCATTATCATGTTTCGTTGGTTCCCGTTAGGGGTCGCCACAGCAGATCATCTGTTTCCATTTCTTCCTGTCCTCTGCATCTTGTTCTGTCACACCAACCACCTGCATGCCCTCTCTCACCACATCCATAAACCTTATCTTAGGTCTTCCTCTTTTCCTCTTACCTGGCAGCTTCATCCTTAGCATCTGTTTCCCAATATACTCAGCATCCCTCCTCAGCACATGCCCAAACCAACGCAGTCTCGCCTCCCTGACTTTGTCTCCAAACCTTCCAACCTGGGCTGACCCTTTAATATACTTATTCCTAATCCTGTCTGCCCTCGTCACACCCAGTGCAAATCTTAACATCTTTAACTCTGCCACATCCATCTCTAACTCTTGCCTTTTTGTCAATGCCACTGTCTCCAACCCATATAACATAGGTGGCCTCACTACACTCTTGTAGACTTTCCCTTTCACTCTTACTGGTACTCGTCTGTGACAAATCACACCTGACACTCTTCGCTAGCCACTCCATCCTGCCTGTGCTCTCTTCTTCATCTCTCTTCCACACTCACCATTACTCTGAACTATTGATCCCGAGTATTTAAACTCATCCACCTTCGCCACCTCTTCTTCTTGCATCCTCACCATTCCTCTATCCTCCCTCTCATTCACACACATATATTCTGTCTTAGTCCTGCTGACCTTCATTCCTCTTTTTTCTAGAGCATATCTCCATCTCTCCAGGGTCTCTTCCACCTGTTCCCTACTCTCACTACAGATCACAATGTCATCTGCAGACATCATAGTCCATGGGGACTCCTGTTTGATCTCGTCTGTCAACCTGTCCATCACCATTGCAAAGAAAGGGCTCAGAGCTGTTCTTGATGTAATCCCACCTCCACCTTAAACACATCTATCACTCCCACCGCAGACCTCACCGCTGTCACACTACCCTCATACATATCCTGTACCACTGTCATACTTCTCTGACACTCCCGACTTCCTCATACAATACCACAACTCCTCTCTAGGCACCCTGTCATATGCTTTCTCTAAGTCTACAAAAACACAATGCAACTCCTTCTGACCTTCTCTGTACATCTCCATCAACACTCTCAGAGCAGATATCATATCTGTAGTGCTCTATCTCAGCATGAAACCATACTGCTGATCACTAATCATCACGTCAATAAGAGGAAGAACACAGATTATCCTGAGATAAAAATACACTGACAAATTAAAGTAGTGTTAGATGTTCACATAATGCAAACTTTGAAATACAAAAAATGTAAAGCTTGTCTGACTGTGATAGCTACAAATTTCCACTGTTCTGTTACTTATACAGAATACACCGCATCTCCATAAAATTATATGATTTTTCTCAAAAATTGTTAAAGTTCTAATTTATGCACCACAGTGTTCTAAATGGTGCAAAATACATTGCTCAAGGCAAGGCTTTGTTATGGGTTGTACAAGAATACTATAGGTCATTTTAAGAGGGCAGTACAACAGAGCATTAGATATTTCTTTTTCAGTGCTAGGCAGTAATGAGATTTGTCTAGATGGCTTGCTGCAAATTTAGTAATGTTATAATTTTATATTAATTTTAGTTGCTGGCAGAAACGTAAATGGTAAGAACTAAAGATGTATGAAGGAAGGTATGTTGGAGAGAAATATGCGCAGTCATGGTGTGTACTTAATCGATTAGATACATTGGAACATTACAGAGCAAACATAATCTATGACTATTTTTTGCAATATGTTTGGAGGTCATGGTTAGTCTTTAAATTGTGGTTATTGTCAACATATAGTGGCTTTGTTTGGTGCACACATAAAATTATGGCTGAATTTTAAAGCTGCAGTGTCCAACCTGAGATGGTGTTTGGGTGAAGGGAAATAACTTAGCATTTTCAGTCTCCAGGACAAGCTAATGACTCATTTGTGATTGACTATCAAGAAAAGGAACAGCATTATGAAAAATAACAGAAGAAAAAAAATCAGGGGTATGCCACCAGAACCCCTAAACTGAGGTGATGCACCTTCATCGCTTATAGGTCTGAGGTTGAAATGTACTGTGGAAAGTGAAAATTCCCAACATACTGCAAAGTCAACCTTATATGTAAAAGCTTTGCAGTTGTTGATTATTGACCATCTGCATGGTTGTCTGTCATTATTGTTACACCAGCTTGCCTGCCCCATTGTTGTTATTCAAAAGCAAGCTTGTATTAGCCATTGTTCAGATGAAGTAAAAGACTATGAGAAGGAGATTGGAGCTGGGACATATTGCATATTGAGAGCCAAATACATCTGTATTGAGACATCAATATAGTAGATAATGGCAGCAAGGTCTGCAGCACTATGCAATCCATTCATAAAAAATATTACAATGCAGGGGTCCTCATATGACCCTTGTAGTCCACTCATTTATAAGTTGCTAGGAAAAGAAGGTATCTACCAGCAGCTGTACATCATTCACTGGCTAAATTATGCACCAAACCATCATATTACTTTATATACATACATATGGATCTAGGACTGTTGAACGAAAGTTCAACAGTCCGAATCCAATATCACCAAACACATTTTAACAAAAGCGCTTTCACCGAAAAAGTGCTTTCGCTAAATTGTGTTTAAAAAAAAATTATTAAATCTACTTTTATGCAGGAGGGCAAGCTCCCCTGCACCCCTCATGTGGAGGGCTGTGCCCCCCACACCCCCCTACTTTAATATTCTCACTCCGAGATCGCACGACAGTGGGGAAAAGGGAATTTTCCCTTATCCGCACCATAGTACGACTGGCATAACAGGCATACTTATGCAAAAATGCTGCTTCGCGATTTGGTGAAAAGTGCATTCGTGCAAGAGTCCTAGACCCCATACATGGCTATATATATATATATATATATATATATATATATATATATATATATATATATATATATATTTACCAAATCTGGAAGCCCTTTTTAAGAGTAATTAGGGTTGACATTGCAGCAATTAAATCACCTGATTATGTTTTTATATTGTGTTTAGAAACTATAATAAGTCAGTTTTGGTGGGATATCGGTCAAAAAACATGCTGGGTTGGATAGAGAGTTTACAGGTGAGGAGATTCTTGAGTCTTTCTATATGGTTATAATTTTTTTATCAAATATTTTCTAAAGTGTTGAAATGGCTATGCACTATAATATGTGAGATGGAGAAGGTGAAAAATTATACGATGCCTTCCACAAGATTAAGCTCAAGATTACTAAATACTGTGGTTTATGAGAATAGATACCATGCATGCAGTAGCTGCAGGAGCAACATAAAGATATTCTGATGGTAAATGTCAGACTCTAAGTAAATCATTTTGTGTTGCTCTAGGAGCTTTTTCTTGTACATTACGAGATGAAACCTCTTATGACTCACAGATTAAGGTAAACATCTTATTTTTTTGGGAGGCGGGGCATTGCAAGCCCCTTGTAATCACCCAATGGATACTTTCTCATTTATATTGCCACTCATGGGTCACACCAACTCTGAACATGATCAGTCATAAAAATTAAAAAAAAGAATAACCTTTTTCTTCTGCATGTAAATCTTGTATCTAAATTGACACATTCATTTGACTCCCAGAGTATATTGTTGTAAAAAGGCATTCATATTTGAACAAAAAAGAGTAATTCATTGCCAGTCAGTTGAGTGTAAATCCACTATATTTGCAGTGCTTTGTCTGCAATGCTGCAGCAGCGTGAACATTCTGTTATTGACTTGACTGCATATGTCTAGCATGCTGGTTTATACTGAAAGTAAATTTATGTCTGTTTGCTGCATTACCTTATGCTATCCCAAACAGCATGTATTTTATATGTATTTTACTTCCAATAGGATACTGTGTCCTCAATGACAAGCTACTTGTGAAACAGTTATTTGACTGATAGGAGACTGACATGGAAGGCAACCATTTTTAAGCTGTAGACAGACAACTTAAATTATTTTGAAGAGCATTTAAAAGTTCTATATTCAAGCAATAATGCCCAACAGGGAGAGTGTTATAGGGGAAATAGACCAGCCGGGGTGCTGTGAGGTGAAATGCCACAGGCAGAGGTCCTCCCCATCCCTGAAAGATACGTTTCCCTTATAATTGCACTCTGGAAGGCATTATCGTACTTAGAAAATGAACTATTTGTTAAAATGGACTCTTTTTGTTACATTGATCTCACTCCCTTGAAAAAATGTGTTTTAATAAGTCTCTGATTGCAGTTTGTCAATACATTCAGCCATTGTAGTTTCATACTAACTATTGTTCAGAAAAAGCAAGCAGATACAGAATCTCTTTCTCTATTTACTTTTTAAGTAAAGTAAGGTAATTTTTAAAAATTGTCCCTGATTTGGGGTTTTTGACAACCTGTTATTAATGTCTTTGTCCAGATATTTTGAGCAAAGAATTTGAGAAGTATATGCACTCCTCTCTCTCTTACACACACACACACACACACACACACACACACACACACACACACACACACACACACACACACACACACACACACACACACACACACAAAACTGCATTACATTTATTTTTTTTATCCACTCACTCCACACAGCTTTTTTAAATTATGGTTAGTAAAGGTAAAGTCATTGTAAATTTGAGGCAATTTATTTTCTAAGTAGAATCATCTGCTTTTTTTTCTTTTTACATTCTGTAAACTCACAAATTTAGTGAGAGTGAACATTTCATTTTATTTTTCTCAGTTTGTGCTACACAGCGGCTTAATGTGTTGCTATGAAGCCACAGATGTGATACTGGCTCTTCCCATATATTTATACTCTTGTGTGTTGCTTAGCCTGATGAACATTGTCACATACAAAAACACTTCCAACTATGAAGTCCAGAAGTTTTGCTTGAGTCTTTGTTGATTATCAGTTATAAAATAGTAAATGTGAGAAATGAGCTTCAAAGTAAATATTGTGCTCTGTGTTTAAAATTTTAAAATCTATGTCATAAGCAACTGAAATTTTAAGTCAATGTCGTTTTAAATGTATACAGTGTCTCAACATCAAAATGTTTTCTCCAGAATGTGTGGATACAGACTTTGGATAGAATCCATTGCATTTTTGAAAAAAAAAAACATTGAATGTCATACTTTCTTCAAGAAATTTCAGAAAGGATGGGAACTCCTGGATGAGTGTGGACAGTACTGTTGTGTAAGTTGAACTTACCCTAACAGCAGATGTTCGAAAGATCACTGCTACAGCAGCATTAGCTATATGGGTTAGATCCTGTCAAGGATATAATGGCTGGCCAACTTCCAAAGCTTCAGGTCACTTTCCACACACAAAGACTGTCCAGAAGAGGAGTTGATTAAAAGCTAAGTTTGGATGCAAAGCCCTTCAGAACTTTTCTGCCAGTAGAAAGAGGGAAGCTAAGCCCTGAAAAGACAATGTTAGGAATGACAAAAAATGAAAATCCCCATCCTGGAAGAAAAAAAAAAAAACACACCAAAACCCAAGGGTGATAGAGGGAGGTTTAACTTCCAAAACTGTACTATGTTCTTCATATTGATCACTTTGCAGTAGTTAGCTATATGGGTAGATTACCATAGCTAACGATATTTAAGTGGTGGAAGGAGAAGGGCCCGAGACCATCTGGAGAACAGTTCTAACAAAACTTACTCAAGGATTAGAGAAGGAATCAAGCGTACACTTCTTTGTAAAAGTAAGTACAGAGGACCAAATAGCTGCTTCTAGAACATTTCTGGAATCCAACCTTCTAAAAAGCCAGAAATGAAGCCAAGGCTCTCGTAGACTGGGCCTTGACCCTACCTGGAATAGATTTGTCATTCTGAATATAACAACAGGTAACAGTCTTAGACAACCATTTGGAAATAATCTGTTCTGACACAGGTTCTCCTTTCTTCTTACTTTCACAAGAAGAATTGATCTTAAGACTGAAAAGATGTATTTCTGTTAAGATAGTACCAGAGCTGTCTGTGGAGATCCAAGGTACGGAGTATTCTTTCTTCCTCATTTTTTGTGTTCTGGAAAGAAAACAGGGAGATGCATAGTGTGGTTTAAAATAAATTTGGATATCACCTTAGGCAAAAAGAAGGATTAGTTCTGAAAGAAACACTGTCCCCATGGCAAATGAGGTAGTGGTGACTCACCATAAGTGCTTGTTACTCAGATACCCTTCTTGCAGAAGTCAGAGCAAGCAGAAACTGTTTCCATCTTAAGAATGTCAGGTCAGCCAAATTAGCTGGTTCAAATGGAGCAAGAGCTAGTTCCTCTAACACAAAATTAGATTCCCCAGTTGGGGTCATTGGTTTATTTGGAAGCCTGTTATGCAAAACTTCTTTCAAGAATATTTTGTCATGAGACTGCCTTGAAAAAGGAGGATCAATGGACAGACATGCTGAAATGGCTGATAAATTAACCTCGATAAAGGAACAAGAAAGGTCATAGTATAGTAACTCATACAAATACTCAAACCAGAGAACAATTAGCTCTGAATGGGTGCTAATTATGTTGTTGGCAAAAACTAGAAAACTTTTTCTGTTTGTTAACCTATGATTTTCAATATAATATATATGGCATGGGAAATGGGAGGAAAATTAAAAAAAAAAAAACTTTTGTTTTGGACAATTTTGGCCATTTAAGCATAGGGCAGCGGTGTGCAAATGGGATTGGTCCAAAAATATGAAAATAAACTTGGAAATAAGCTTTTAAACCCCAGTCAGCATTTAGCCATGATAGTAAATGGCATGCATAAGACAACAATCCTAGGGAATAGTGGTTGCTAAGGGGGAAGGCTGAGTGTGAGTGTGGTAACTATGAATTAGCATTCTGTTGTATGCAAATGAGGGGATTGATACTGAATCACAGAATTCCTCTTAGTGTTAGCCTGCACCCGACTGTGTAGGTGCAGCAACACCATGTATAAGAGGTAAATGACCTCATAAGGGGGAGTGTCATGCATGCTGTAAGCTTATTGTAGCTCTGTGGCCCATGTTTGCCCTTACCTAAGAACAGCTAAGGAATAGGGTGTCTGAGGCTGCCAAGCAGTGTTTACATTGCCTAAACAGGTGTGCATGCCATGCACTGGATTTTAAACAAAAAAAAAAAACAAAAAAAACACATGAAATAGCATCTCTGTTCACATCTGAGCAATGGGTATGTGCGGCTCTCCTCAGGGCTTAAATGGGGAGGCAATGAGAATGAAAACAGCAGTAGGAAGGCAATCAAGGAGAACTAGTATAGCTGGCAGGTGAAATGTATCAGAATTGGCCAATTGCACAGGCAGCAGCCCAGCCCAGCACACTACTATAAGCTATGTAAACACCTTTTACTCTGCTTTTTCCCACAAACTCTACACCACCGCTGTACACAGATGGGGAAATTTTACCTGACAAATCTAACAAAATGTTAGGGGCTGCTGTTGCTCTCATGCATCAATATGTGGAGGAGACTGAGGGTGGTGAGGATGTGAATGCTGATGACCAACCCACAGTGAGGAGGAGGAAAAGAGTGTGCAGACCCAGGGTAACCTAGCAGGGGCTACATAAGCTGGAGATAGTGGAGTGCAATAGGGTGAATGTTGAGCTGTGCCGTCCACGCTTCATACACAGAACCAACAGAGAGGAACCCATCCCAGTGGATACCAAGGTATGTGTAGGCTTAAGAATACTAGCCACAGGTACCTTCCAAAAGCCAACTGGGGATATCTTGGGGATCTCACTGCCATCAGCATCCAGGGTACTTCACCAGTTCCTGGATGCCATGTCAGCACATGCCGGTGAACACATATATTTCCTCAACACCCATGAGGCATTGACCAGCAATGTGTGTCTCTTCCACCAAATAGCAGAATACCCTGAGGTAGTGGGTGCTATAGACTGCACGGACATACACATCAAAGTATCACCTGGCAAGCAGGGTAGGGTCTACATAAACTGCAAGGGCTTCCCCTCCATCAACTGCCAGGTTATGTGCGATGCACAGAGCATTATCTTGAATGCATGTGCTGGCAGCTCTGGAAGCGATCATGACTCCCACATCTGGCATATGACACAACTGTACCAGAAAATTGCCAATGGGGACATCCCATATGGCCACGTAGTTGGGGATGCTGGTTACGCACTGGAGCCATGGCTGATGACACCCATCAGAAATCCACACACACCCGAGCAAGAACTCCATAATGAGGCTCACGCACAAACCAGAATCATAATAGAGCGTGTGTTTGGAATGCCCAAGTCATGGTTTCACTGCCTGAACATATCCGGTGGAGTCTTGCAGTACTCTCCAGCTACATGTACACAAATGTTCATTGTATGTGCCATGCTACACAATATGATCCTGGGGAAATAGCTGCAGCAGGAACAGCATGTGTCAAGGCCACACAGCCCCCCACTATTGCCAAGGCCATCACAGGCAAAGAAGGACCCGGAGGAGGAACAACCTGAGCCTGCCCATGTAGGTGCAAGGAGGCATGCCCAGCATACCCAGGCTTTGGCAAAGTGGAAACTCATAGCACATACACTGCCATGGTAGGGACCCAGGGAATGACACCTCTCTCTGACAAGCACATACAGTAAAAGGGATGCCAAACATGACACTACCTGTGCTTTACCATGTATAGGGAGTGTACTATGTGCATCTGACATAGTCAGCCCTGCAGCACCATCCCCAATACTGGCACAGCCACAAAGTAAGTCACTGCTCCTATCAATTGCTAAATGGAGTAGTATGTTCTGCTAGTTGTATCTATGGTATGGATGTGAGCATGCAAGAGAATAGGGTGGCTGAATGGTATGGCAGCATATAGTGGACGCCTATATGGGCAGCATGAAATCCATAACAAACACTGGTGTCAACAAAGGAGGCAGTACTAGACAAGGTGACAAACCCACTGCACTATATGTGGTGGCCCAAATGTGTGTCCATAAGACAATGCCATTGAGACTCACATACCCAACACCAGCCTTAGCCAGCAGGACAGGTGTAGATTACCATAAAGAAAGGCTGTGCTAAGGCCTCCAATTGATGGCAATGGTGAACAGTCCCCTCCAGACCTACACAGACAGACTATAACAGGTCTGGCAGTTGTATGTTATTTCTAAAAGGTAAGAAGTCTGGAACTGAAATATAGGTCAATAAAACCTAAGACCTGTACTCTACTGATATGCCTCTAGTCTGCATGATAGGTCAGAATACAAAACAAAATAGAAGACAACAGAGTACCGGAAATACCAGTACAGTCATAGCAAATGTTTAAAGTCGTCAGGTGTGCCCCCACCACAATCCTATGTAGAAATGCAGTAACATGAACATGTGGGTTTAATAACAGTGGAGCACCGATTACCTGAGCTGGCCCAATTTACAGGCTAGATTGTTGCATGTGTACAATATGCAGGGGTCCATGTGTTAGGTTGTTGTGTGTTCAATATTGTCTGGGAGTGGTCAGCATTTAGGCATGGAGGGTTGTGTCACGGTGGCCTATAGCCATTACTGTTGATGACAGGGCCATGTTCCAACAACTGCAGTGCCAACCACAATGCATCTCAGCAATACTCATGTCAGCAGTCATCCATACTCACTGTCCAGATGTCAATATCTGTCACCGTCTGAAAGATGGACATGCCATGAATGTGGCCCCAGACATACACACAGTACACAGGTGGAAGTATCCTAGTAAATAAGATGTAACTGTCAACGGCACACACTTTGGAATTGTACATACTGGCTAGCAGCACATTAATTGTCTATGTAGTATTGAATACTGATGTAGTCTGGCCAATCAGTGGCAGACCACAAAAGGCACAGTTATGAAGTAATGAAAGACTGCCTATGTGTCCACACAAGGTGGCATAAAGGGAATGTCCCAGGTATATATCTGAGTCAGCTGCAAGAAGCTTGCATATCACACATGCACTTAGCTCACCCCACCATCAGCCATAGGTTTAACACAGGTCATATCCCTACTGTTGGGAATGAGTACAGAAAAACCCACACTTCTGTATGGGAATACCCACAGAATGCAGCATGATGAAGAGTTGTCCCATGCAGGTGTGTCCCTAGCTGTAAGCAGCACCCTGCCAGCGTCCAGATCAATGGAGTAGTATGAACAGGAACTATTACTGTTAACACCTCGCACACTTACCCTGTCACCCCAGGGGAATCCAGTGGCTCACAGCCTGGGAATACAGGAGTGACAGAATGAACTGGCCTCCTACAGATGGCCTGCATTACTACCAAATGCCCTACAGTCCTCTGTCAAAGGCCTGTGCCTCACCCGTACTGCCAATGTATGTTATCTCATGGGGTCCCAACTAACAACATAACACAGTCAACAGAACACAAATACAAGGCCATGTTGACAAATCCCAGTAGCATGCCCACCATGTCCTACTGCATGAAATGTGGACCATCCCCTAAATACTGCTGGGATGAAGTGACAACTATAGGGATACTTCTCAGATATTGCTTGCATAATGTTAGGAAGAGGATAGAATAACAGAGTGGGGGGTGTAGAAGCATGGACGTCATGGTGTGTGAAGTCTGAAACTCTAATGTGTGTCCATACTACCCCTGCCTGCAAACCCAGTAATGAATGGCTACAAACCTGCTCATAAACCACAATGTCAAGGGGAACTGACCAGATAAATGAGCCCTGTCTCTGGGTAACCTGGATGAATCTGTACAGTTGAGAGGTATGGCCACAAAAGGATATGGCCACTCTGTCATGTCAATATATGTACATGCAGGGAATCCTCAGCCACCACAGTACCATGGTGCTGGACCATTTACACAGACCCATCAGCAAGTGTCTGCATCTACCCCTCCAGAATGGCATGAGTGTGCAAGAATATGTAGGCTGCAGTCCACAATACTGGACACAGCTTTATTCATCTTGTATTACCCAGGAAATAAATATATCTGTCAGTAGTTGATGACATAATACATCACAGTGTAAAACAGTACATACGACTGAATATCTCTGCTAACACCAACCATGTGCCACAAGCAGCACACACACAATAGTTACAGTATCCCACTATATGTTGCCCATTGTGACTCCATATTGTCAACCTATGTACAGATTTTTTAGGCAAAGTTCAAAGGACAAAACCACCACCCACCGTAACAGGTACAAGCATGCAAATTCTGAAGGTAATGCTACTCAATGCTAGAAGTCTAAACATCAAAATGCACTCTCTCAAGGCACTCCTAAAAATGGAGAACATTGATATCTGTGCAGTAAATGAGACTTGGCTCAAGGCTCCAAAGAGCACCCCTGCAATACCAGGCTACAACTCTTACCACACTTTTTGGCCACCAAACCAGGACAGACACACTAAAGGTAGAGGAGTGTCCATATTCACCAAGGATATTCACACCACCAGGCTAGTTGCCCAACACAATGCATCTGAAATTCTCCAGGAGCAACTAACACTAGTTAAGACTGCAATGCAAATTGTAGCTTGCAACAGATACCCCTCCACGCCCCAAGATCCTCACTACACCTTTCTAAACATACTGGAAAATATTAAGATACAACCAAACCCCCTAATACTGGGTGATTTCAACTACCCTGACTTTAACTGGGAAAACTACTCATGTACCAACACCTTTGCCCAACGGTTCTTGGAATTCATAAATTCCAATGCCCTGGATCAACTAATCCATAGTCCCACTAGGGGCTCTAATATCCTAGACCTGGTCATTGCCAACATGGGAAATAAATGCTCCACACCTCCTATGGTCACCCCTCATTGGTCAGATCTGACCATAAGCTAATCACCCTTAACATCCACATCCCACCCCCATCCCCCAGTAAGGAAACCTCCATAAAAAACCTCTCCAAAGCCAACTTCATGCTACTCAAGTCAGAAGTAACAAACTTCATGACACCCTTGCAGATGGGAACTGAAGGTTCAACTGCTGAATACTACAATAAGGCACTGTACGAGCACATCCACTCATGCATGAATCATGCCATCCCAAATAAAACCAATATTCTCTCCACCAAAAAAGGAAGCCAATCTGGTGGTCCCCTGTCATAGACAAACTTTACAGCAAAAGGAAGAAACTGTTTCAGAAAAGAGGAAAATCCCAGGATGCAAAAAACTCCCTTACCAGCCTCAGTAAGAAGCTGAGATCCCTCATAAAATCCTCCAAAGCTAGTTATGAAAATAAAATTGCCAAAGATTCCAAAGACAGCCACATGACATTCTATAGTTATGTCAAGAATCTAAATGGCAATGCTCAGATATGCTCTGAGCTACAACAGAATGGCATTAAATATACTGATCCCAAGGATAGTACCAATATCCTGGCAGATCAATTTCGTACCAACTTCACCTCCCTCTCACTCCCTAAAGGGCCCAACTCAATATCAGTAGATTGTCAAATTCCATTATAATGGCCACACAGGTAAAAAACGCACTCTCCAATGCTAAGAATGCAGCATTCATGGGACCAGATGATATCCCAGGCTGTGTATTACATGAACTACAAAATGAACTGGCACCTCACCTAAGTGTCATGTTTAATCATAGCCTCACCTCAGGCTTTGTGACCACTAAGTGGCGCACAGCTACAGTTATCCCACTCCACAAGGGAGGATCCACCTTGGATCCCGGGAACTACTGCCGCATCAGTCTGATGAGCCTGATCTGCAAGGCCATGGAATGTATTATTGTAGAACTCATAAACAAAGACATTGGCAACCTTCAAACACTGGACCCCACCCAGTTTGGGTTTGTGAAGGGCCAATCTTGTCTCCTGAACCTGACTGACTTCTTCAAATCACTCTCCAGAGCCATGGACGAGGGTCAGGCAGTCCACATAGCCTATCTGGACCTCACTAAAGCTTTGACACCATCCCCCACTCTGGAATCATAGATAGACTTAGTAAGTTGGGCATTACTCCCTACGTCACTCGATGGGTTGCCAATTGGCTTAATGACAGAACCCACACTGTGAAAGTAGCCAACTCTAAATCCAGCTCCAGACAAGTGGAGTACCTCAGGGTTCAGTCCTGGGACCGCCCTTGTTTGGCATCTACTTTTTTGAAGTACAGACCAACACTAAGGGGCTCTGGCTGCCAAAGTATGCAGATGACTGTAACCTAGGAGCCATTACTGAATTCCCAAATGATGTGGATACTCTACAAAAGGGCCTTACAGAAACAGATGCTTGGTGCCAGAACCATGGGCTCAAGCTCAATGCCAAGAAATGTATAGTTATCCCCTTTGGGAAAAACATGTACCCATGAATTACTACATAGGTGGCAGTACACTAAGCATTGAAAGTGTGATGAGAGACTTGGGGACACAGGTGGACAGTGGCCTCATCTTCGATAACCACATCACCACAACAGTCAGAAAATCCTTCTATGTGGCACACCTCATCATTAAGGGCTGTACATCCAGAAAAAAGGAGGTCATTGGCCCACTGTACTCATCCCTCATTAGACCCATTACAGAATACAATGCCCCATTTGGTATGTACCTCTCAAGACATCTGCAACAACTGGAAAGGCTGCAGAAATACCTCACTAAAAGAATCACAGGCCTAAAGCAGATGCCCTATGCTGACCACCTTAAAAAACTCCAGCTCTACTCTGTCGCATATCGTCTACTCAAGAGTGATCTCTGCTTAACATACAAGGCCATGTCAAACCCATAGCTACTGGACATGCTACACTTAAAGAAATCCCAATCCCTCAGAGCCACATGATCCAAGGATCTAAACCTTGTCATCACAATAAACAAAACATGCTGGAGGGATAGGTTCCTGACCCAGAGACTCCCCAGACTCTGGAATAGATTGCCCATACATGTCAAGCAGAGCCCCTCTTTAGCCCTCTTCAAAAAGGACCGTGACGATTGGATGGGAGAAAGGAAATTCACCCTGGGGATCACGTCAGTCACCCTGCTAGACAGGGGTCCAGGGAAGTAAATAGTGTGGGAAGAAATAGCCAAGGAATTGTTATGGCTAGGCTTGTATAGGCCCTAGGGCTGATAGCTTAGTGACAACCTAGGAACCTATGAATATCCCACAGAAATAGGTTGCTAGCTGTAGGTGTAGAACACCAAATCCTGGACTGGAGTACAACCTACCTGAAATGGATTCCCACAGTCAGTACAGAATGTCATACTGGGCATGCTCCTACACCAACAGAAATGAAGCCCATGTCTGACAACTATACATATCTGTCAGTTGCAGATGTCTGTGCACACACATCACATTGTACATCATTCATGCTTTGCACACACATTGGATAGGAATACTCACACATATCCATGGCCAACGCACTGTATGTCAAACATACATATACAGAGATGTGGGGAAGAGAGAGACAAACAGTAACAGAGAGATTTCCATCATGAGGCTTGTCCCACACACCACACATCCAATTGGCCAATATCACATGATGTGCTAATGTCAATCACCGTAGACCTTGCTTTTGGTAGCCCTCAGCCCTATAGTGTCTATGGTGCTTGTGATAACTGTGTAACATGATAGCACAAATCAATATTCATCTAGAGTTTGTATACCCAGTCCTGTCAAATGCAAATTTGTGTGTGACTGAGTGTGCGTTTGTGTTTCCAGAGGAATGGTTTATGGTCCAATCACACACACTGCACTTTCCATTGCACATGTTAGCACTCCTGCTGATGTCAGTCACCTTGACATAGCCCTTTGGACAAATGCCAGCCCCATAAGCTCTGTGGCACTTGCAATAGCTGTGTAATGTTATACTGTAGCATACTAGTTAGGTAGGAGTCCTAATCCCTGAAATGGCAACTGTGAAACTGTGTGTGTTTGTGTGAGAGAATGTGTGTGTCTTTGATGATACCTGATTTTATGGACATCCACACTTACTACTCTCCCCTTATCCCTCCTTTAGGATGTTTGCTGTTGTTAGTCACCTTTAAAGATACCTGTGGAGAGCTTTCCAGCATATAAGCTCCATGGTGCTTGTGATAACTGCGTAATATTATAATGTAGCATACTACTTAGGTAGGAGGTCTAATCCCAGAGGTGTCAATTGCAAAACTGTGTGTGTTTGTGTGCGAGAGTGTGTGTCTTTGATGATACCTGATTTTATGGACATTCACATTTACTACTCTCCCCTTACCCCTCCTTTAGCACTGCTGCTGATATTAGTCACCTTCAAAGATACTTGTGGAGAACTCTCCAACATGTAAGCTCCATGGTCCATAACAATGTAGTAGCAATAAATACTTAGGTATGGGTTTGAATCTCATCTGTGGTAAGTGTTTGTGTGTGTATATATGCATGTCTGTAGTTCAAAGATTTTGGCCCCAGTACACATCTCAGAGCCTGACTTTAGCAGTCCTGCAGATATCATCCACCTTAGAGGTGCCTGTTGACAACCCTAAACCATGTAAGGTCAGCGGTGCATGTGGTAAATGCGTAACATAATGGTCTGCAAAGATTGTTAGATAGAGTTTTGCACCTCACCCCTGGCAAATGTAAATGTGTGTGCAGGGTAAAATTATTTTTGGGATCTCTCACCCGCTACATCACCAAATGCCAGTATTTGCGAGGGCTGGTGATGTTCCTCACCTTAGAAGTACCTTGGGACAACGTCCATCTTATAAGCTCAGTGGGGGCATGCGATAAGTCTGGTACACTATAGTAACAATACATAGCTAGGTAGAGGTTTGAATCTCAGTACTGGCAAGTGTGTGTGTGTGTGTGTGTGTGTGTGTGTGTGTGTGTGTGTGTGTGTGTGTGTGTGTGTGTGTGTGTGTGTGTGTGTTTGTGGGTGTCATCAGAAAAACCCAGAAGTAATAAATTAGGGTGGTATGAAATATTGAATGGTATGGAGAAAAAATGGATTGTCAAACTAGGAGGTCTCTTTAAACCAGGGCTTAATAAGCATCTTTAATTGATCACATGTCCTTTAAACTATGTATTTAAAGAATGATTAAGTAACTATACACCAACACTGATGAAGGCTATGAAAATGTAAAGCTGAAACCGGTCTGTTTCTGTTCTGTTTGCATAGTGCAGATGCACTTTAACAATAAAGGATAATTTTGCCACTGTATGCTGGTCTCTTACTTTTTTTTGGACAGTTTTGATTTCGATTGAGACCATGCAGCTGCCGTACACACAGAGGTTCTTTCAGTTTGGGTCACCTTCAAAGATACCTGTGGATGGGGGGGCATGGCCAAGTATGAACACAGGATAGCAGCAGATTTCTTCAGCTCCACCAATTTCACAACACTGACAGGAAATAATTACTTTTAAAATTAATTTATGAAGTAATTTTCTTTCTAAATACGTTTGGAATATCTATTACTTGAATAATATCAAAAAAGAAAGAATTTTAATAATATTCCTGTCAGAAAACACTTTGGAATTTTTTTCTGTCAGCTTTTCTGCTTGAAATGAGTTCCAGTAAGACAAATTCTCAAGATTCCAGCATCAAAAAAGAACTTCAGTCTCTGATATCTACAATCCAGCAACTTACTGCCAAAATGGATAAACTGGATACTAAAATTGACACCTTTATAGAAAAAACTACAAAACAAATAGACTTGTTACATATAGACTTGCAACAACAGAAGACCCAGATTACAGGCATAGAAGAGACTGTAAATGACATGGAGAATAGAATCCAAGAAGAAGAAATCAACATTGAGTTTTTGCTGAAACAGAATACACATCTACAAACTAAATTTGATGACCTGGAAAATAGATCTAGGCGCAATAACATTAGGATTTTTGGACTGCCAGAAAATATTGAAGGTAACAATATTACTTCTTTTTTAAATACATGGCTCCCTAAAACTTTAGACTTACCAGAAGCTTTTTCTTTTGGTATCGAAAGAGCCCATAGATCTATATCTAATTCTAACTCTAACAAAAAGTATCCTAGGTCAGTTATAGTTAGATTTCTATCATCTTTTGATAAAGAGATGGTACTTAAAACTGCTTGGGCTAAAGCACCTGTTAAAGTTAATGAGACAACTGTGCATTTTGACAATGACTATTCTTCCTTGGTAATAACTAAAAGAAAAGTTTTCCTGCCATTAATAAGAGAGCTTAAGAAAGCACAGTTTAAAACCTACCTTCTGTTTCCTGCCAAACTAAAAATCTTTCTTCCTGATGGCCCTAGAATCTTTGAAGACTTAGACTCTGCATTGCTGTTTATCAAAAAAATAAGATTTTGGATAAAATAGAGGAAATGGAATGGGCTAGTCCTTCATTAAAGAGGTTGGCAACAGAAGCTTCATGGAAGACTTCAGAGAAGAAAAAAAGACTAAAAAACAAATGACTTGTTCTATGTTTTTTCTTTTTCTCTCACTCTTTTTTCTTCACTATTAATCTTTTTAAATACAGTTACTGCATTTTCAGAAAGCCACAAATATTCTGAAAAAGATTTAATCAAAGTTACTTTCTGTGTACAAAGAATTGTTTTTGTTTTATAAATAGTCAAAATATCTGAGGAACTAATAACAAGCTATCAATCAATGTGTTTCTCTTTGTGACAAAGAAACTTAAGGTTAGTAATTAGATACATTTCTTTTTTTCTTTTATTTTAAATAATGACATTCTTTTTAGATTATGCATTTAGTAAGGGGTGGGGGAGGGCAGGTAGAGAAGTGTAATGAAAATATGATAAGTGGAATAATAACTTATTAATTCCTTGTAAAAAAGTATATATGCTGTTTAAATACTGTTGCTAATTATTTTTCCATGATTCTATTGCTCATACTTGTTTACAAATAACCTGTCATGCTTTAATTATTAATAATTAGAACTAAATGGTAGTAAATAATATGTTTCATATCTATCTTTATTAATATATACAGCAAGTTATATTCCACTGTAGATACTTTTTATAGCTTCCTTTTTTATTTGTTTTATCTCTTCTCTTACTTTCTTTTATTTTCTACTCTCTGTTTTTTTTTTCTTTTCTCTCTCTCTCTTTTTTTTCATATAGGTACATTTACAAGCTTTTGATAATTCTGATACAGTAAATAATAAGATTTGTATAAAAATTGAATAGGGACTTAAAAAATTATTTGTATTATATACTAATAACTGTGGGCTTAGTTTCACTGTCATAGAGGTTGTAATAACTTATAAATTACTTCGCGAAGGTTTTGCTCTGTTTAGTTTCATTTATATTGCTAAATGAATGTCAATCACTTGTATTTATTAAAATTCCTGCCAGAATGTTAAGGGAGACAATTTGGGATGTGGGTTACCTCGTGAGTAGTGTCCTCGAGTTGTTTAAAAGCTTCAACACTCAGAATGCACGCAGAGAAGCTGAATGCAGTCAATTTGAACTTTGACCTCTGAATTCACACTGACACATCGCAGATTCAAGGAGAACACTCTACCAGGAAGTAGAACTGCTGCAAATGCGACTCTGCGATGGAAAATGAACTCTATTACATTTAAATGTGAGTTATTTTTTATAACTATTTACTTATTTATGTTATAATTTATAAAATATGAAAGTTATAATGATTTTAAATGATTCAGTATCCCATAGTAAACAAATGTGATATTTTAGAAGGCACAGAAAGTAAAACATATATACATATGTTTTTGAAAATTTACTTGACTGCAACATATTATTGTATGTATGTACTTATGATTTAAACATATACAATGCTACAATTCATTTGACTTATCTAACTGACAAGCATAAATATTATTATGATTTTATTTTAGAAGAAGTTGTCATGTGACATATTTTAAAGCAGCAGTTCAGATATATAAAATACAGATGGCTTTCTTCACAACAATGCAAGTATATTAGGGAATTTATATAGTTATGCAGTATGATTTGTAACCAATTTTATAAACATAAATATTTTATTTTACTGGCAATAATAAGCATGAGAAAAAAAGCTTTGATGCAAGTAGTTTAAAGTCTTTTAGAAGCTGTTAACTGCATTTCTATGACAGAAAATAGGTACACTATTTTTTGTTTTTGTTTTCTCTCTCTCTCTCTCTCTCTCTCACTTCTTTTATTTCTCTCTCTTTTCTTGGTTCCTAATATCAAGTCTATTTGAATGCTATTTGATTATAAATGTATTATATTAAATAGATGTACATAGAAGTATGAATTGTTTTTAAAAGTTTCTATTTGTCTATATGATGCTGATTTATCAAATGTTTAGTTTTGTCTTACTAGATAATCTAATTGAAAGATGTTAATTTTAGTTAATAATAACTAGTATTAAATTGATAAGGTGGCAGCTGAGGCACTGCTGCTTAGGGTAGGGGGTTAACTTGAGTAGTATGTGCTACTCAAAGTTAGAGTTTTTAACTCCAGGCTGGGTGCAAGGTTTAATCCTTATATTATTTTTTTTTTGTTTATTGTTGTTTGTATATAGTTCTGACATCCACAATACATTTTGTTAGCTCATTGTCACTACAAACAAAATTGAAGCTTATACAAAATCCCATAAGAGTCTCAATAAATACAGCTATATTTAAAGGTACACATAAAGGAGCAGGTATAACACTACTTATTTTGTTAATTGTTATTTTGATTATAAGTTTTATGTGTTTTAAAAATGCCAAATGACTTCTCTAAAAGGAATTTCTTTAAACATTAATGGACTGAATAATCCATGTAAAAGGGCAAGCTTAATGAGATACATTAATTTACACAAGGCCAACTTAGTATTCCTTCAAGAAACACATCTCTTGAAAAAGGATATTGATAAATTAGCCACTAATAAATATACAGTATTAGTTAGTTCAGAGCACACTCAGAAAAAAAGAGGAGTGGCTATTTTATGGAATAAAAGTATGCCCATACCTAAAACTATTAAGTCTTATGAAGATGATAAAGGAATGTTCTGTATGGTTACAATACAAATTAATGGAAAGACATATACATTAATCAATGTATATTGGATACCAGGAATTGGTATTAATACAGTGAAATACCATCTTAATAAGATCATATCATTCTCTATAGGAGATATTATTTTAGCAGGTGACTTTAATTGTATCCTACATGAAAAAGATACTACTACTATAGGAAAAAGGAAAATTACATCTAATGCAAAACATTTAAAGGACTTTGTTAATTCTTATCATTTAAATGATATTAATAATCAGATAGACTCAAAATCATTACCATACACCTTTTTTTCTAACAGATATAAAACTTATTCAAAAATAGGGTCTTTGTTTCTAACCAGATGGTAACAGAATTAATAAATTCTAAAATCATTTCGTGTCCTATATCAGATCATAATTCAATTGTTTTTGAGTTCATGATAAAAAGTACTTACAATGTTCAGATCAAAAGGATACCAGCATATTTAACTCAACTAAAAGACTATAAAGATTATATACTTTCAGAAGTGCAACATTTTTTTAGAAATAAACAATACACCTGAAGTCTCCATTATTTATGTTTGGGATGCTTTAAAATCATATCTATATGGACAAAGTATCAGCTGGTATAATAATAAAAGGAAATCTTGGGATAAGGAATTACTAGATATTCAAAGTAAATTAGACTCTTATAAGCATAATAATAAAGAAAACATTATGGACAAAAAAGTAATTGAAGAAATAAACAAACTAAATGAGAAATACAAAGAAATTTTAACTCATAAAGTTAAAATAACTTTAGAGAAATACAAGTTTTTGTCTTACTCAATAAGCCCCAAATACTTACATAGACTTAAAAATAAAACAAAAAGGTTGAATAAGCAAAATCATATTAAAGAAATTTTCTCTCTAAGGAAAAAGAAGAATGTTTCTAGATTACCAGAAATATTAGATGAATTTAGAAATCACTTTCACAAAATTAATCATAATAACATTAACATGGAACCTATAGATAAAATAAAGGAATTTATAACTACAAACATGAATAAAAAACTTAACAACAAACTAAACTATTGGATAAAAGTATTTCATATACAGAGGTTGTTACACAAATAAACAAGCTTAAATCAAACAAAGCACCAGGTAATGATGGTATTATACCAGAGATATATAAAATTCTTTCTAAAAGTACATATTCATTAATACATAAGGTTTTTATTTTGGCCCAAAATGAGCTAATAACTCCCCCATCTTGGCAATACACATTTATTTCGCCAATTGTAAAACCCAATAAAGATCCAACTAGATGTGCTTCATATCGACCCATTTCATTACTTAATGTTGATTATAAAATGTTTATGAGTATTTTTGCTGATAGATTGAAGACAATCATCCCAGGCATTATAGATATAGATCAGACAGGCTTCATTGTAAATAGAAACACTTTTGACAATATAAGGAGGACTCTAACATTAATTGATTTTGCAAATAGGAGAAAGAAAGATTTAACACTTATTAGTCTAGATATAAGTTCAGCATTTGATTCAGTAAGTTGAGACTACTTGTTTACCTTACTGAAGTGCACAAACTTTTCAGATGCATTTGTAAATCTAATTGAACATCTATATGAAGGTGCATTGGCTTATATTAATATAGGAACATATGTCTCACAAAAAATGCCCATCTTAAAAGGTAGAAAACAAGGGTGTCCACTTTCTCCACTATTATTTACTTTAATAATGGAGCCTTGGGCTAATCTGATCAGAAACAGTACTGATATGGAGGGATTTGAAATAGATGAAAATACAACATCTAAAATTCAACTTTTTGCAGATGATGTTCTAATTACATCAGCAGGATCTAATTCCTCTATGCAGTCCCTATTTGATAAAATGATGAGTTTGAAAAATAATTCTGGTTTAATATTCAATGAAGAAAAAACTAAAATACTTCCTATATATACATGAAAAAATGTTCTCATTAGTGATTTTAGTAAATATATACCCAATTCAGGTCAGATAACTTTTCTAGGTATAATATTAACTAAAGATATCAAATCTATTATACATAATAATTATAATACCTGTCATCTTAATATACAAAATCTTTTCAATACCTGGAATAATATGTTTTTTACTATGGAAGAGAGACTTACAATTATTAAAATGATAATATTCCCCAAGATATTATATTTAATACAATCAATAATACTCCCACCTACAAAAATAATTATCAAGAAATTGAATACATTAATGTTAAACTTCCTATGGGCACCTAATAGACCTAGGATTGCATTAAAGAAACATACCAATAGCTGGTCTCAAGGGGGCATTTCTTTTCCAGACTTTAACTTATATACTATCTCTTCTACTATAAAAGTTATTACTTTGTTAATAGATCAGTCATATGTTGCAAAATGGAAAGATTACTGGGAACTAATTAGTGTTCACTTCATGAAAATCTCTTTAACACATAAAAATATGATTGTAAATAACTCCATGCTTTGGTTACTAAAAGAATTTTGCACTTCACCTATTACACCAAAATATATAGTTAGTTATCCATTAAACATTATTATTAGTTATCGTAATTTTATATTCATGCATCCTAAGTATAAGGAATGGAATTTTATTATATTCCTATAAAGTATACACATGGTATGCTTTTGTCATCTACTTCTGAAGGAACTCATTCAGTCACAGACAATGATCTAAAGTACTGGTATCAGTTGCTATCTGATAATAAAGTTAAAAAATTAGATCTTTTAAAACAAGAATTTGATCTGAGAGAAACTTGTTGGTTAGAAGTTCAGACCTTTAGACAACATCTCATTAATAAAATTGATTTAATGTCTATAACAGTTAAAGAATCTATTCCAACACTGATTGATTACTTGATATTAAATTTACAACATAAAGTTTCTGATAAAGGTAAACTTTCATACATACATAAAATTATTAGAGATGAAACTTATTACAATGCAGATACCTATTGGAATTATTTCACTTCCATTAATGGTGAATTACCAAATCAACAAGATAAACAATATATATTGGAATCTGCCTATAAAACTACTTCTTCCATTATCTGGAGACTTTTTACTTGGAAATGTTTACATAGATCTTTTTATACACCTTTGATGATGAATAAAATAAATAATAAAGACAATCTATGTAAAAGGTGTAATGTAGAAATTAATGCTGATTGGGCACATATGTTTTATGACTGTATAAAATTGAAAGAATATTGGAAGTCAATCAATGATTTTTTGCAGGCTCTTTTTACAGATAATTTTATTATTTCTAAATGTCTTATATTATTCAACACTCCTGTACCTCAAAGTGTTAAAAAAGTTAAGCTTCCCTTGTTATGGTCTATTCTAGCAGTGGCTAGAAAAATAATAACCAGAAATTGGATTTCAGATTCACCTCCTTCTTTTAATGAATTTAAAAATGTTATGACTGTAGTGTGCCATATGGAATTGATGACAATAAAATCAAGAACTACTAGAAAAACATCTTATTATGTTATATGGGATACCTTACAAAATTTGTTAAAACAATCTTAACTTCAATAGCATGGTATTTTAGTTTAATTAATTGATTTGATTGTAGTGGATGTCTTTGTAAATACTTTGGTTATTTTATTGAATGTTATAACCATTTCTATTTTAATTACTTGTATAAAATTGTTATGATATTTACTTGTATGTTAAAAATAATAAACTTGTTTTAAAAAAAAAAAAGATACCTGTGGAGAACTCTCCAACATGTAAGCTCCATGGTGCATGCCATAAATGCATAACAATGTAGTAGAAGTAACTACATAGGTATGGGTTTGAATCTCATCTGTGGCAAGTGTTTGTGTGTGTGTGTGTACATATGTATGTCTGTATTTCAAAGATTTTGGCCCCATTTACACCCAGTACACATCTCAGAGCCTGACTTTAGCAGTCCTGCAGATATCATCCACCTTAGAATTGCCTATTGCCAACCCTAAACCATGTAAGGTCAGTGGTGCATGTGGTAAATGCATAACATAATGGTCCGCAAAGACTGTTAGATAGAGGTTTGAACCTCACCCCAGGCAAATGTAAATGTGTGTGTAGGGTACAATTATTTTTGGGATCTCTCACCTGCTACATCACCCAATGCCAGTATTTGCAAGGGCTGGTGATGTTCCTCACCTTAGAAGTACCTTGGGACAACATCCATCTTATAAGCTCAGTAGGGAGTGTGATAAGTGTGGCACACTATAGTAACAATACATAGCTAGGTAGAGGTTTGAATCTCAGTATTGGCAAGTGTGTGTTTGTGAGCATCATCAGTATCCTGCGTGGAGGTTGCTATGATTGTGTAATAACAGGAGCCATTGTGGGGCGGGTTTTGTTAAATTATTATGTTGAGGACCTAGTATTATGTCACAATGTCCATCTTACAAGGACAACAGATGTCTAACCCCAGAGAGGTTGGTGTAGACAATCCATAGCCCTACATGTGACATTATGGATTGGTGAACAATATAGGCAATTCTTCTATTACTCAGATAACACTCTCCACCCACGTCTCATACACAAACAGGCTTGGCTAGGCAACAACCACTATATTGGTAGTTTCCTGCATATTGCCTCACAGATAGTAACCACGGTCTGATTGCATTGGACAACATGACTGTTGACCACAACAGTGCCACTGACATCAGAAAGTACTTTGATGTGTTACATCTCCAAAGTGTGTGTTATCTAGCAAGTAAAAGGACATGGTACCCTGTTCCATCCCCGCAGTAGGCAAATAAATGTTTACAGTAGTCCTTTTGCTATGTTCCCCAACAGATGCCTGCAACAACTGTAGAGTCTGCAAACATAACCTACAAAGGGAACACCATGCCTTATGCAAATACCCTGTATGGACAGGTGCCACTCACTCCAATGAATACCTGCATCATGTTGTCAATGTAGGTGCAAGCATGACCTCAGTTACATAGCCAGGTCTCACCAAATGAGGTCAGGAATGCTGCATCAGAAGATAACAATCTGTCCACACAACATGCCCCAGAGACCTCAGTTACACTTCCACATATCAAAGAACATGTATGTGGGACATGTGCACAACCCAGACACTGTCCATGTTATGGAATATAGATCACATACATGGGAAGCAGTGCACATCACTGGCCACCAACAATAGTAACCCAGATGAGTGGATGTTGAAAACAATACCAACCCCTCGGGACCAGTCCAGGGACTACACCCTTGAGCAACACTGGGGACTATTGTCATGTGGCCTGATGCCAAGGTATTCCCTTTGCCTAGCCTTGTACAGCCTTCAGGCCCATTCACCTACTACACACCTCTGAAGCAATGAACCTACGCATCTCAGTACTGGCAAATGTGTGTGTGTGTGTGTGTGTGTGTGTGTGGAGATGAATGATTTTGAAGCAATTCACACTCACTACACCTCCCTTTGCCCTACTTTAGCACACTTGCTGATGTCATTCACCTTGAAATAACCCTTTGACCATGTTTCAGCCCTAAAAGTTCTGTGGTGCTTGCGATAACTGTGCAATACTGTGGTGTAGCAAACTAGTTAGGTAGGAATTCTAATCCTGATCCTGCCAACTGTGATAATGTGTGTGTTTTTCTGAGAGTGTGTGTGTATGTCTTCGTTGACACCTGATTTTGTGGACATTCACACTTACCACACTTCCCTTACCCCTCCTTTAGCTTTGCTCCTGATGTCACTCACCTTCAAAGATCTCTTTGGACAACTTTCCAACATGTAAGCTCCATGGTGTATGCAATAGCTGCGTAACACTGTAATAGCAATACATAGCCAGGTAGGGGTTTGAAACTCAGTACTGGTAAGTGTGTGTTATCAGTATCCTGTGCGGGTGTTGGGTTGATTGTGCAATGACAGGATACATTGCAGTGTGGGTTTTGCTACATCATTATATTGAGGACCTCTATCTCCCAATGTCCACATTATAAGGCCAACAGTTTTCAAGCACTGTAGAGGTGGTTGTAGACAATGCTCAACCATAAATGTGTACAGCCATGTGCAACTGCTATGTGACAGTATGGATTAGTAAACAATATAGGCAACCGTTATAATACCCAGATACCACTCTCCACCCACAAATCATACACAAACACGCTTGGATCTTACACCCTTCCTTTATTACTTTCTCTCTGTCTCTGTCTTTCTCTCTCCATCTCTGGTGGATGTAAAAAAGTACATCTGTTTTGCATAGGCAGCAGCTTGAGTTTTGTAAGTAATGCGCATGATCAGCTGATGGCCTGTGCACGAACTGGAGTCCCCCACTTGCTAATTGCATGAGGAACAGCTGTGGTATCATTCCTATGGCCAATTGCATGGAAACACACTCCTATGACTAAGCACTTCATGTGGGTGTTGGCACAAACAGTATCACAGAGGGTAGATGGAAATACCTCTTACAACATACTCTGTGGAGACAGGCCAACAAACACAAGGGGGATGTTCCAGATATGAGGACCGAATGTATATAATGCTGTTCTACATTTGAAGTAATGTTGGCTAAATAGGGTTTGTGTGGATATGGCTTTTCTACATGATTTAAAGTTTAGCATGACAGTGTTACGTGGTTGAGGAAACTCTTGCCTGTAGGGCTATCTGCAGACTGGCCAGTGTTTGGAGTCTTAGATGTGATGTGTTACTCACACATGTCCTATCTTTAGAAATGAAGTAGCATACTCTGATGATTGCAGTCAGTCAGTACATGGTGACATCCATGTGAGTTACTGACTTCATATCCCTCAGAAGAGATATGTCACAACAATCCCTGTTACACAAGGAATTTTCTCAGTTTATCACAGCAATATGTCAATATTGGCCCTGTGTTTGTGCCTCTGTCCCATACGTCTGTCACCCTTTGTCCATATGTCATGCAGTAAGAGGTGCATATGTAGTGTATATTATTATTTACTGACATCATGCCTGATAACAAGCCAGTGATATATCAGTCTGGTAGACATGTTATGTATAGTAGGCCTTATATTTGAGGACAAAACCTGGACATTCTGTTGTAGTCTGTACAGTGGAGAGGTCCGTGTACTTATGGTGATTGTTGACAGAGTGCCAGTATTGTGTAGCATTGTATTATGTATATTTTACTTTGCCTCAGTACAGACTGTGGTAGATGTCAGTGTTCTTGGTCCTGTTCTATCTGACATTGCGTGCTGCACCAGTTTCTGGTACCCTATCAGAGTATATGTTTGTAGGGCCAGACTGAGACATGTCCCATACCACAGTCAGGCATCAATATTGAGCCAGTATAAGTAGGGTTAAGTGTGTGAGTGGCAAATATTAAAATGGTTTTGTTCACACAGTCCATATACTGTACTATTAATTAGGCTTACCATAATGTGACTGTGACTGTGACTGTGTTGATATTGGTTGTGGGTATGTACTTTCACACTGGTGTTTGTTACTATGTGCTGTTACATGCCTGTAGTGCCTGCTATATTTGCAAGTACATTTGTATTCCCTCATAGAAAACTTGGGTCAGTGTTGTGGTAGTCTGCCTGCAGTTTAAACAGTGCTTTGTGACATCCCTAGCAGCTCAGTGTATTTACCTAGTGTGATGTTATGTCCAGATATTTGTCAGATGTACTGTTGCCTGGCCACCATATGTGTTGTGTATTTCTGAAAAAGCAATGGGATGCTGTGAAGATATGTGTCACAAACTAGTGGGAAGTATGTGGGCTTGGGACCTCTGCTCCTCTGGTTAATACATGTTAGGACAGACAGGCGGGTGTGAATGCATCAACTGTGTGAGCTTATCTATTCCAGTATTTGTGTGATATCCCCATTTTCATGGCTGTAAACATCCCCTTTATCAGGCTTGGACCACACATCTTGCACTAACGAGTTCTGTGTATACCACTGGACTGAGCAGATTGTGTCAGACTGACCACGTTTATTGTTGATATTTCTGCTGTATTCCACAGGATCATTACTGTAAATTGTGTGGTACTTCACTATGATGATTTTATGATGTCTGTCAGTAACTGATGGCGTTCATGTCAGTATCAGAAGTGACTTCCTACACAACATGTCTGTTGACGCAACATTCTACATTTATACCTGCAATACTTACATTACATTCCTTGCAGTAAGAGGTTGTGACATATGGTGCTGAGGTATGGCTACACTGCATGTTATGGGCATATGATATATATATATATATATATATATATATATATATATATATATATATACTACTTATATATGGGTGTATGTACATGTATACATACATCTACATATATATATATATATATATATATATATATATATATATATATATCCTTATGTGTAAACATTAGTGTTGTATATACACCTAGCCAGATGTACCCTACCATATTTATCTGATATGTGTATATTTAGATATAAAAGCATGACTGATTCAACACTATTTTCACTTGCAAGTACTAAATAATTGTAGTAGTCAAAGCAGTTGTTCACTGCTATTCAGTATGTGTTATGAATGATATATTTAAAAAAAAAAAAACAGACATCTTCATCATGCTGATGGCTTAGTGGTTAACTGCTTTGACTACAGTGTACATGGTCCTGGGTTCAAGACCTGCAAGCATTGTTTATTTTGTTGCTAGGCAGAACAAGGACTATTGGATATAGAGTAGTTAAAGCAGTTTTGAGCAGCTTTAAGAGGGTTTGAGTGGGTTTGCGTGATGGTAAGCAGTGCTAATGTATGGTTGAACAACTATGCGCTTGCACAGTGTATGCGTGCACAAATCTGCTTAGCATTTACATATTAAGCAATGCTTACACCTGCTAAGCATTGCCCAGCCCTGGTATCCAGTGATAACATTACAGTCTGATTAAATAGCAGTGTAATGACATCTTTAATAAGTGCATTTAATCCCATGTACATAACATGCTTTTATGTGCGGTCGTTACAGTAGCAAGGGATGTGAGTATACTGTATGGGACACCTGAGTATACATGGATAGTACAACAATCTTTTCTTCTTTGTAGGTGTTTCATACATAGGTAGTATTCCAGGTCATATGCAGTCACACTGGCATGTATTGTATCATTATATTACTACATTTAACAGTGCTTTTGTAAGTAAGAGTAGATTGCAGATTGTAGTACTGGAACCATACACCCCTGCATGCAAAGCTGAACTCTGAGTACTGACTATCGTGTTCTTGGTGTGCGAGCTGTATGCTATTAAGTATCTCCTACTGAATATCGATCTGTTGTGTGGATATTAGCTGTAGACTACTATGAGTTTAGGACATGTCATTGAGGGCTGCTGTCATGTATTAATGGCAAACCTATCAGTGTCAGACGTCTGTCTGTCAAAACATTCATCCTAATGCATACCCTGTTGGTTAGCTGATTTCTGTCAGTCCTCTGTACAGATGTGTAAATGTCAGGTATCTTTCTTGGCTGCTTACAGGCAATCTGTGATTGACTGACACTGACATGTCTGCCCAGCTCTGTTATGAATGCCACATCTAGGAAACCCCACCCTGTATGAACCATATGCCATGGATACCTTAACCAGACTACCACATTCAACAGAACATGCTTTGGTACAGGTCTCTAACCAATACACTGTCCATGTTATGTAATATATGTTGCATACATGTCAAATGGAGCACCTCACTGGCCTTCTACAAGATAAAACCAGATGACTGAATGTTGAATTTAACTGTCACCCTGGAGATCACTCAAGTAGCATCAGTTGATAGACGGCCTGCTGACAAATGTCAGGTGGGATGATACCAGTGTACCCACATGCCCTACTCTTCTCATATCTCCATGGACATTACCAGGGTACACACCTAGGAACACCTGCACCTATGGACTCCAGTACTGACAAATGTGTCAGTGTGCATTACTGAGAATAACAGTGTCTGTGTGTTTGTAAACTTGTAGTTGACAATACCCTGAGGGCCTTCTTATCCACTACACCCCCATTGCTATATTTAGAAATGGCTGTTGCTGTAATTGATGTTAAATGTGCCTTGTTAGACTCTTCACCCTATGGGCTATCCAGAGCTTGCAGTACCAGCATAACACTGTTCTACAAATGAGTAGATAGGCATGGGTTACCCTCTTTGTCCTAACAAGTGTGTGTATGTGTGCGTGTGTATATTTGTTGGAGACAGCATTCTGAGGCCACATTCTCCAAATACAATAAACCTTGCCATACATTATAAGACAAAGTGATATTGCTGACATTAGGAGAGCCATGAAAACTCCTCATTCTACTATCCCTGTGGCATGTGCAATAAATGCATATCCCTGTAGTAGCACTGATTAGATAGACAAGGGGTTGTACTGCAGTTCTGATCATTGTGTGATTGTGGGCATGTCAGAGCATTATCATGGGTTTCAGTGAGTACAATATCCAATATGGGGTGTGGGTGCTGTGTATACTGTGTATACTGTCTTTACACCATGGTACCCACAGTACATGTCCCAAGGTCCATTGTATGAGGACCGCTGTCACCATCAGCCATACAAGTAAATGATTACACTATCCAGCCCAATGATGCATGTAACACATTAGTAGCAATAAGTACCTAGGTAGGCGGTCTACTCTCAGTGTTGCCAAGTAGGAAAGTGCGTGCATGTGAAGGGATCTACTTCAGTTTGCAGAAAATATATGTCCTAGGAGATCATTTGTCTGAGAACTAACTGGCTAAAGGTAACATTTCAAAGGAATCATCTTATGGAAATGCATTCAAACAAAAGTAGTAGTGGATCTGTAGATGCCCTCTTCACCACTGTACAGCTGTACAGTGATACAGGAGTTGGTATATATACATGGGTGTGGTTGTTGTGGCCACAGCCACCCACATTGAGGTTATTGTTGTGGGTATCCCCCCGCTTAGTGTGCTGTTATACTGTACAGTTTATGTTAACAGGTTAAGTAGTTGTTAATCACACTATGTGTAGTTCTACGGCACCCTACACCCTCCAAAGTGGGAGGCTGTTTCACCTACACCAGCACACCTATGTTTACCAACTCCAGGATTGCACTACATTGAGGAAGAGGACATATAGCCTGCCAGTATCATTGTCTATGATATTAATTTGTCAAACTGATAATTTCCTGATGTGATGTTTTGGCAATTTAGTCTGGGTGGAATTTCATAGGCCAAAATGAGTTCACTGTAAAATGAAGTACATCCATGTGAACAGTATTCTCTGTGTATTGCATCAACACCAAAGCCTGTGTGTGTTTGATTGTGTGTGTGTGTCTGTGTGTTATTCATATACATTTGGTGTGTACAACACAGTACACTTACAATTGTCCACTGTAGAAGAGCTGCTGGCACTCACCTGTATACACCCCTCAGAACTATCAGCCATGTGGCAGATGCAGTAAATGTTATACAGACCTGTTACCTTTGTTCAGCTGCACTCGGGATATGACACAGTCAATGTGTCACCACAGTGCTACACTCCTTGTAGGACAGGACAGCAGACCAACATCCTGCTAACACACAGACACCTAGAACACAAACAGAATACATTATGGAGACCACAATAAGGCAGTGTTAATAACAGCTATAATGCATCATGGCTGGACAGCTACACACTATGACGTGTAAGCATTAATCATTCCAGCTGAAAACCCTTTCAACAACATTACATTGCTAAACCTTAGGACATTCACCCTGTACATCAGAACCATATCAGCATGTCCCTGCATCAATGGTATGGATTACAAGGCTGTGGCACAGGTATCATCATATCCACAGGGTGTTTTGGCAGGTTTTCCAGAGGCTGAGCTGTTTGGTTGACATCTTGTGTAAGGGTTAGGGGGTTCTTTATTAAATGGACTGTGGAGAGGTGATGTGTGTAGGTATGGAGGTTTCCTAGCTGTGTTGGTGAAGCGTGTGTCTATGTATGCACACATGTCTGCCATATGGCTGCCCTATACATGGGTTTGTTGGACAGCTACAGACTGTAGATGGTAGGGTGTACAGTTCACTGTCTCCTGCCATGGACAAGGGAACTGTGCCTACCAGGGGTTTCACGGGCACTACCAGGTAGAAGCCCAAATATGTTACTCTCCCCTGATGATGACAATTGTCCACTGGATCTGATTCCCTGTTGGGACTGGCTAGGACTGCGTGCATGTGGCCTGCTGTGTTGTGGTATCTACAGCACCCCCATGCAGTGCTGTTGCTGGTACTGCCACTACAGGAGCGGCTGTGAGCTGTTGCACATCCACGTAGACCTACACCTGATGGCGTTGCTGACCTATGTCCACATAGCCGCCACATTACTTCCACCACATGCTCTACCACAGACAACATGCGGTCAAGGATTCCCACCATCTCACCCAACTGTCTATCCAGGACCTCTGCAAAATAATGGTGGGCACCTGCTAGATCACGGATGTTGTTAAGTACAGCAGAATGAGTAGCTTTGGAGCCTCAGACTCTGTCTGGTGTAACATTCCATACATGCCTGTGCCTCCATGATGGCCCAAAACATGCATCTGGTGACACCTGCTGTGGCACTACTGCCAGGGTCATGATGGCCAGAAGCCCTCCTATGAGCACCCCTATACATCTACCTGTGTGGTACCTTGCTGGTCATCCAGCTATGGTTGCTGCGTACAGACAGACTTGCCATAGTTTCCATACTGTCCTGTCCCATGCCACCACCTGCCAACTGTCCCTCATCTATGGCCATTGGTGATGGGGTATGTATGGGCATTGAGACTGTGTGCAGGGATGGAGTGGATAAAAGCGGGATGTCAACTGATGGCACAGCTTCAGCCCCCGACAACACTGCTTGTGCCTCACTATGCCTATCATCATTGTCAGAGTCTGTATGGACACTAACATCAGTTAGCCTGCAGGAGCAACCCTGACCCACCTCGCCACCTGTGAGGTGCAAACAAAAAATGTAATTTAAGACCTGTATGTTATGATTTACCTCTTCACACACACACGCACACACACACACACACACACACACACACACACACACACACACACACACACACACACTTGCTTACAGGTGAGGTAGCACAAATATATTACACAGACCTCTCATTACCCAACAGTCAACATGCATGACATATGGCACTCAGCAGCATGCACTGCAGCCATACTCAGTCCTTGTAAACAACATTATACATCTCTGTGATGCATGAGTTGTGTTAGTAGGTAATGCCCCTTCCCCTGGAACACACTGCACCAATGTATACAGTATTGCTGTACACCTGCACAGCATACTGGCATGTAATGTGCACCATACCTCACGCATGTACATACCATTGCTGAATGTTTACAAATTTGGAAAAAAGCCTTCATCATACCTTTGCATAAAGGTGGCAGTAATAACAGTACTTCAAACTTCCATCCCATAGCTATCCTGTCCCCCATCTCTAAACTCCTAGAAAAGAGTATCCATATACAGCTCCTACCTTACATCTTAGACAATCACCTAATGACTCCAACCCAACATGGTTTTAGACCCGGTCATAGCACCATGACAGCCCTCCTTTCCTTCTCAGAAACCATTAATAAAGCACGGGACTCTGGCAACATTGTTTCTACCCTGCTACTGGATCTCTCAAAGGCCTTTGACACTATTTCTCACAAACTACTTTTAACTAAACTCTCCCAACTTAACTTATCACCTTCCTCACTGAATTGGTTCTCTAGTTATTTATCTAATAGATTTCAAGCAGTCAAATGGAAAAAACGCCACCTCCTCATTCCCTAATACCCCTACAGGAGTCCCCCAAGGTTCCATATTAGGTTCTCTTCTGTTTAATATATTCATAAATGACTTCCACAATTCCATCCCATTTTCCAATATTATTCAATACACAGATGATTCAACTATTATCTGCTCAGCCACAACCCTCCCAGTACTCCAAAAACTTACACAAGACGCATTCTCAATCACTGAACAATGGATGAAAGCAAACCACCTATCTCTCAATGCCTCTAAAACCAAATTAATGATATTTACCCCTTCTAAACGCAACACTCTCAACACAAACTCCTTCCCTATTACCAGCAACAACAACTCATCCTTGAAACTGGTGTCAGAAACCAAGTTACAAATTGACAATCAACTCAAATCCAACTCCCACATACAACTTAATATCAAAAAAACTCATCAAAAACTAGGCATGCTCTACCGACAAAATTGCTACCTTACACCCTCAACTAAAATCACTCTCTGTTCTACATTCCTTATCCCCTCTCTTCTATATGGAGCCCCACTTCTAACTAACCTTCTATCTTCCCTCAAAACACAACTTTCCTCATGCTACAACAAAATAGCCAAATTTGCACACAGTCACAAAGCATACCCACCACTGCTCTTCTCTCCACAAACTCAACTGGCTTGAACTAACCAATCAACTCATCTACACTCAACTTTCTCTAGCTCATAAGCTCATTTTCAAACCCTCCCTTTGTCCATCCCTTTCCTCTGCCTTTAAAATGCATCTTCCCAACAGAGCTCTCAGAACTAATAACCAAAACCTAATTGAGTTATACAAACCTACTCGTCCCCCAGGTAAAAACCTCCTATCCTATGGTCTAGCACGTCTCTGGACCTCTCTACCTCCATCCATTCATATCACTTCCAACCACTATTCATTCAGACAATCTCTTCACTTTTACCTACTAACCCAGTGGGAATGCTCCTGCACCCATCCATCATATCTACTAACCCAATGGGAATGCTCCTGCACCCATCCATCATATCTACTAACCCAATGGGAATGCTCATCCTCCCATCCATCTTAATACTACACTGCCTTACCTCCTCTCCCTCTTTTCCAACAACATGCTTGCTTCTACCTCATAAGTAAGGACTTCTCAGTATTTTTTTCAGAAATGTTTTCCTTTTTCTAGTCTATATCATATGTAACTGTCTGTAACTGTCTTCTGAATGGTATTCTCTAACTGCATAATCTTGTAAATAATGTAATGTATACTTATGTATTTTCTGTAATGTTCACCACCAGTTTGATGCTCAAAATGCATAACTTGTAAATTTTGTCTCACGCTCACACTGCATAATTTGTTAATATTGTTTGATGCTCAAACTGCATAATTTTGTAAACATTGTAACACTTATTGTAACCCTTCTTTCTGGAGCTTTTCTCCACAGGACTCCATTGAAAATGGGTTCATATTGGCCCAATGGACTATCCTGGTAAACCAACTACAAATAAATAAATAAATAAATAAATAAATGTGTATATGTGTGGCAGTTATGTTTGCTCTGTTGCTCACAGCCCCTATCTGATTGTCTGACACATACCTGGGATAATATGAAGACTGATGTCAATAGTTAATGCCTGACCTCTGATTTGCAGATCTCATCATCAGCAGTGCATGTATGAGCAATAAAATCCGATTACACTGACAACCTTCAAATCTTAATGTGTTTATGAGGAGTGTACACACCCTTGTTGACATGGCCACCTCATCCATGGTATGCAATGGGGGCACAATACTGCATATGTTAACATTACACACACCTGATATGTGACATATGACCTGTGCGATCCAATGCAGTATATAACAAATTTGTTAGTCATGCAGATACTGAACGACATGCATACAATATGGGGGTTGCATAAGTGTGCACACTCTTAACATAATGGTTTGTTGCAGCACCTGTTAAGTGAACTACAGCAGTCACTATTCCTGGAAGGGGTATACTAGTATGGCCAATCTTCACTTGCCATTATTTGGTCACTGTGCCCTACAAATGTCCCCCAACCCTGCCAGATTGCAAGGTCATCTCATGTGCACAGCCCTTGGAGGTCACACAGTGTCTTCACTATTGCTGTGAAGTCAGGGTTATGTCTGACACAAGTCATGACCTTTACTGTGTTCAGATACAGCCATTCCTAGTGAGCTTTGGATGTATGCTTCAGTTCACTGCTGTGTTTCAGGATGACATCCCTCCCCATCCTCATCCTTATTGCAGATGCTTGACAACTATGGGCCACACGAGTGTTATTTTGCAGTGTTCCAAATTCTGAATGCCATGTATACCAGCCTAGTTCCTGCTAATGAACAGCAAACCTAAAGGTATACACTGGCACCAGAAAGGTAAAAATGGGGATGGTGGCCCTGAAGTGGAGTGAAGTGTTGGTTGTGCACAACATGTATCTTTATGAATACTGTCTGTAGGTTTCAGCCTTGGTCTCATGACACCATTACACATTGCAACACATGCCTTTGGGAGACTTGATGTTATGCATATGCTATCTGTAGAGAGCCCTGGATGATGTTGCCTGTGGAACAACTCTACCTTCTGATCACCCTAGATGTTGCCTGTGGAACAACTCTATCTTCTGATCACCCTAACCCATAGGCCACACTTATGCAGATTCCAGACGATTGTTGACATAGGTACTGCAAAGGCAGTACTTGCTAGACATTCCTGCAAGTCCCTCAGTGTAGCTGCATGTTCCTGGGCAGCCTCCATGACCAGTCTGCAACATGTGTTGTCATCTGTTTTGGATGGGCATCTGTTTATTTTCTGCATTAATATTGTCCCATACGTCATACACACATACATGACTGTCTGCACTGTTTGCCGTGGTATATGCAATGGTGAGGTAAGGCTACTTTTCCATTCCTGAGTGCTACCTTTCAGATATGGGATCCATTTAATGGTTTGTAAGATGTGTGCAAGCCACAGCTGCCTCTGTTGCAGGTGAGTGAGCAAATGTCATGGACATACTTCTTGGACAGCAGACTATTACTTGGTGTAACAATGAGGCCCTGTACTTGATGGAAGGTCTGTACTCAAGAAGAGTGAATACTGTCAGTACCTCACAAGCTGCTTCCACAATATGTTATTTAGAGTGTGTGCACAAATATGCTTCCAGTGTATGTTAAGGCATATATTCCCCATATTTGTTGTCGTAACATAGGTTTCCATATTACAAATTCATTGCTCATGTTAGGATCACCTTACAGGTTGTAAAAGGTGTGGAATGTGGCATTGTGATTTGCCATTGTTTCGATCATAACAGTTGCCATTGTAATAGTAGTGTATACACTGCTGTAGCCACTGTATAAGGGTAATGTTTCAGACAATCTCTTAATGCACACACTCTGGACAAAGCTTGACATAACGGGCGTACAAATAAGGACATATTTTGAATATTGCTCAAATAAACTTGGAGAGTTGCTAGAGTAACAGGATTTGTTTTAATATACATTTCCTGAAGGTTGTGAGGTCTGAAAATCAAATGCATATCATTATTTAGTGACTACAGTTCTGAGATCATCCCACTGATTTGCCAGGGGGACAGAGGAACAGGCAGCAAATATGAGCCAATTTTCTGGACTTTATGCAAAAATCTGTATATTTGAGAGGTATAATTATGAATACAGCTTACTACCACTCCCAGGATTTGAATCATGGCTGTGTCTGCCAAAAATACAACAACTTAAGTTTCATCAGAGTGTGCTATTTGGATATTGTTGTCTATTCTTTTAGTGATTTCCGTCTATGTCTCTCTTGGTTGTACAATCTGATCTTGTACTTAACAACAGTCTTATATAGGCACTCCTGACATTTTTTTTTATATAGCACAGTGTGGGTAACAGTGGTTAACACAAAATTACTATTCAGAGAATGCAACACTAAATGCCATACTATACCATAAATACAACCAGTCCAGGATTTCAAACTTTATTGCCAGGCAGTTACAGTTTTATTTAAATATGACCTATATGGGACTATTACTGTCATATTGCCTGGTTTATTCAGTACAACCCATACACAGTTTTTATACTGCCAGGTGACTTTCTACTACGTTATATTAATTTGGTATGACTACTACAAGCAGGATTGTTACTCTCCAGCTTCGCGACGCAGCCTTTGCAACCTACTAGCATGGGCTTCCTGGTTCACAGCCCACTCAGCTGCAGCTGAAAGGGAAATAGAGAAATATTTAGGCATACTTATCCATCACATATACAGGCTGGACATTAGTAAACAGTTATTGGTATGACTACTTACACACTGCTGGGACATCACCCCTCTGCCTTGCTTCTTGGACCCACTCATCCAAGAGCTCCCTCTTCCTCCGCTTCAAGTCAGCATAGTGGTGCCGGACCTGTTCACCAGTCCGAGGAATAACAGTGGCACTGATGAGATCACGGGCGAGATGGTCCCAGGCTTCCGCTTTATATTGGGAGCCTTGGTACTGGCCTTGCAACAGTCTCTCGTCATGGTGTTGTACCAGGAGTCCTACCATGACCTTCGATGACTGTATGCCCCAGCGTTGTGCCCGGAAGCGCATGCCCTCGCCAGCTCTTGCCATACTTCCTACAGTGGGAAGCTACAACCAGTTATGAACTGTATTCCTGCCTATGGGGTTTAAATACGACCAATTCCCCACCCTTTGCCGTGGTTGGACGGTTTTGAATATGCTGAGCTAAGCTAAGCTACGGACAAACCTGCTTAGCTAAGGTTGGCAGTGTTTAAAGGGGCAGGTTCAGCATTGCTTACCGATGGGCAAATCCACTTAGCTGGGCTATTCATTGCTTAGTATTCATATGTACACAATGCTTTCACCTTAGCATTGCTAATTTTTTATTTTATAAACTATCTGCTCTATGGAATTGATTCATCATTCATTACATAGTATACATTTGTTTACTGTCACTGACACCCCCCCCCACAATGTGCTTTCATTACATTTATTCATGTGTGACTATGCTGTATGGGTCACTTGTGTTTATATGGGGGTTTCACATCTTTATTAAACTGACACCTCGCATCTGGACTTACTACAGTAATCTGGTCAACAAATATATGTTATTTAGTAGCTAATTATTAACAAAAAATGTTTATATACTGGTTTCACATATAATATGGTTATAGTGGGGTTCAAACCAGGAATGGTTGCTTGTAAAGTGCATGCTCTAAGCACTACACTATTGCAGTATTGCTTATTTTGGCTGTGTCTTGCCACTTAACTTCTTGTGCTGTTTAAGCTTGACTAACTGTAGCTAAGCGACGGGCACACACATGCTGTTATGCTTAAACTCTATTGCATGCATAAAAAAAATGTATTTGTTGTGTTTTATTATTTTCTTACCCTTCAGAATGTCCATGCTAATGCTGAACCTGTTATTCTATCAACTTCCAGCTTTGTGGGATGATTGTCCCTTTTGGCTTTGTCCACATTCCTTACTCTGACGGGTCGGGAGGTATGTGCTATATGTTTATGCTAAATGTGTTATTCTAACACCTTTTGTCTTGGTAGGGACAATTGTCCCTTATGACTTCCACCAGATTTGTTATCCTGAAGGGTTGGTGGAGTTACGAGCATTATCTCTCATTTTAAATTGCTGAAAGGCAATTTTGGAGTGCAGGGGGCATGTATACTATGCAAGCTCTGCTCTCAGACACACCCCCTGCTCTCGTACATGGAACCGTGTCCATTTTGTGGCATGGCAGCACGCCTTCATGCATATGCATGATGCACTACTGTGCTGAACAGGAACAGTCCCTGCAGTGCAGGAATAACTTATTCCTGCACAGATGCTTGCTGAATCTGGGGTAAGTGCTCAGCAGCAGTGGAGTTAACTAAGGCTGTAGCTGATGGTCAGGTCTGGGAATAGTGTAAGACTGAGGAACTTTATACATCCTCTCTGACTTTGTAGAGTCAGCTGGCTATCAATAAAATTGCAGGCAGTAACACACAACATCCTCAAAAGCAGAAAAGACAGGAAGAATTGGTATAGGTTCTGGAAATTTCTTCTGTAACCGCTCATAGCATATTCTGAGGGACTGAGAAACCTCACTGTCATCCCATTGAAAATTATGGGACACTCAAGCAATAGCCTCAAAGAAAAAGAATCTTTGTAAATCAGAAATCTGAGGACAAAACTCTGAATCTATCCATGCATTCTTCCTGTTCAAATTCAGAATATTGAAGTGCTTAAGGAAAATAGGCATCCCTCTTTTACCATAAATTACGTCCAAGAAGGAGCAATAGCCTGAATTAAAGGGTTCCTATTAGATGACCGAAGATGCATTCTTTCGAATGCATCTTGGTCGAACTTGAAAAGACGAAAAGGCAAAATGACGAAGTGGCATATAAGCAAATTCTTTCCCTGGGAAAGAAATTGCTTGGCTGCGTCCGTTACTTTGCTGTTTTCATCACTGTAATGCGATCTTGGAGTTGGTATATTTAAGTAGGGTGGTGTGGGGGTGAAGCCCCCCACTTTATGTTATGTTTTAAATGTTTTTTTTTTTTTTTTTTTGGAACAGCGATATTTTTCCCTTGAAAATAAAATTGCTGTTCTAAACCTTCGAGTTTGTAAGCTTTTGCTTACATGGGGTCGATAAGTCATCATTCACTTTTCTAAGCATTTGATGATTTAATATATACCCAAATTAAATACTGAAACAGTCCCAGAAAATTACTCTCATCCAAAGAAATTTGAGGGGGAGAAAATACCAGTTTGATTTTCTGTTTCTTCTTGACAGAAAAATTTATTTCAAACATGTTACTAATGGTAGCCACTTCTTCCTCAGGAATGGACACATCATTCTAACGAAATCTTCCCCGTTCCCTTTCCCAGGACAAACAAGAGTGTCTCTTCCTTACCCACTGAGGAGGACACCAACAGCCACAGAGGATGTGGGTAATCCCCAGTCCATAGTCACTGTAGGTGCTACACCAGAGAGATATGAGGTAAAAGATGAGTGATCTGAGGTATAACAAATGGCCACAGCAGAGTTACCCACCTGCAACTGAGGCAAATTGTTAGCCTGCTGTGGTGGCAAAGGTTGTTTGCTTAACTTTTTCTTTTTGTGGCTGGAGCAAAGACTGACCATGGGAGTGACAAACTGTTCCAAGATCAAGCCGAAAATGGTGCCTCCTTCCCTAGGGAAGACAAGCAGCAAATGTATTAAAAACTTCCAGTCTACAGAAGTTACTTTTTGGACAGAAAAAGCACAGCAAAAAAGCACATTCAATCCATATGGGTCATAGGATCATACAAAGTTAATAGGCTCATGGCCTTATAAACCTAGACAAGTTTTGCCCTTGTTTCCATGATCACAGCTATTGCCCCTGTCCAAGAGAGACACAGGTGGAACCCCCAAGGTGAATTTATGATTACCCATCCAGTCGTCCAGACTGTTCTTGAAGAAGGCCAAAGAGGTGCTCTCCCTGACATGAATTTGGAGTCTACCAAAACTAAAATCGGTATCCAGGTAAAGGTGAAGCCAAAACACAAGAAAAATGTGTAAGAATTCCAAAACACACTTGACACACCACGGCTGAAATAACAAAATATTAACTTTTATTATTTTTATTAAAATTATTATTTTATTATTTCGACCTTGGTGTGTCAGGTATGTTCTCTGAATTTGGAGTCTGTTCCACAGGTGCAGTAACCTCTGGTAGACAAATCTATTCCTCCAGCAAGTTCTATTAATGTCACTTACCAGGTTAAGCTCTTTAGAGGAAGTAACTCATGAACCATTGGACTTCGGATATGCAGCACTTTCAATAAAGCAGAGTCAGAGACTGCCTTATATGCAAGGCAGAGATCACCTCTGAGTAGTCTGTATGAAATGAAGTGAAGTGACAGTGATTTCAGCTGATCCATATAGGACAGATGCTGAATACCTTGAATTCTCCTTGTGAGGAACTTTTGTGATCTCTCTCCAATTGTTGCAGGTGCCCGGAAACCTACTTACCAAAAGGGGCTTTATACTCAATTATTGGCCTGATGAAGGAAGAGTATAGGGAGGTTATAACTTATTTTTTTCTGGAGGCAATGCACTTACTTATCTTCTTCTTTCAGCTGCTCCTGTTAGGGGTGTTTCCATTTCTTTCTGTCCTCTGCATCTTGCTCTGTCACACCAACCACCTGCATGTCCTCTCTCACCACATCCATAAACCTTATCTTAGGCCTTCCTCTTTTTCTGTTACCTGGCAGCTTCATCCTTAGCATCTTTTTCCCAATATACTCTGCATCCCTCCTCAGAACATGTCCAAACCAATATAATCTTGCCTCTCTGGCTTTGTCTGCAAACCTTCCAACCTGGGCTGACCCTTTAATATACTTATTCCTAATCCTGTCCATCCTCGTCACACCCAGTGCAAATCTTAACATCTTCAACTCTGCCATGTCAAGCTCCGACTCCTGTCTTTTTGTCAGTGCCACTGTCTTCAACCCATATAACATAGCTGGTCTCACTACCCTCTTGTAGACCTTCCCTTTCACTCTTACTGGTGCTCGTCTGTCACAAATCACTCCTGACACTCTTCTCCACCCACTCCATCCTGCCTGTACTCTCTTCTTCACCTCTCTTCCACACTCACCATTACTCTGAACTGTTGATCCCAAGTACTTAAACTCATTCATCTTCACCACCTCTTCTCCCTGCATCCTCACCATTCTTTTATCCTCCTTATCATTCACACACATATATTCTGTCTTAGTCCTGCTGACCTTCATTCCTTTTCTCTCTAGAGCATATCTCCACCTCTCCATGGTCTCCTCAACCTGGTCCCTACTCTTACTATAGATCACAATGTCATCTGCAAACATCATAGTTCACAGGGACTCCTGTCTGACCTCATCTGTCATCCTGTCCATCACCATTGCAAATAAGAAAGGGCTCAGAGGTGATCCTTGATGTAATCCCACCTCCACCTTAAATTCATCTGTCACTCCCACCACAAACCTCACCACTGTCACACTACCCTCGTACATATCCTGTACCACACTTACACACTTCTCTGACACTCTCAACTTCCTCATACAATACCACAACTCCTCTCTAGCCACCTGCCATATGCTTTCTCTAAGTCCACAAAGACACATTGCAACTCCTTTTGACCTTCTCTGTACTTCTCCATCAACACTCTCAGAGCAAACATCGCATTTGTAGTGCTCTTTCCTGGCATGAAACCATACTGCTGATCACTAATAACCTAGCTTCCACTACTCTTTCCCATAACTTCATGCTGTGACTGATCAGTTTAATTCCTCTGTAGTTACTAGAGCTCTGCACATCACCCTTATTGTTAAAAATCGTTACCAGAACAATTTTTCTCCATTCCTCAGGCATCCTCTCACTTTCCAAGATTTCATTAAACAATCTAGTTAAAAACTCCACTGCCATTTCATTTAAACACCTCCATGCTTCCACAGGTATGTCATCTGGACCAACGGCCTTTCCATTCTTCATCCTCTTCATAGCTGTCCTTACTTCCTCCTTGCTAATCCACTGCACTTCATGATTCGCTATCCGCACATCATCCAACCTTCTCTCCCTCTCATTCTCTTCATTCGTCAGCCCCTCAAAGTACTCTTTCTATCTGCTCAGCACACTCTCCTCACATTTCCCTCATTATCCTTTATTACTCTTACCTGCTGCACATCTTTACTAGCTTGGTCCCTCTTTCTAGCCAAACTGTACAGGTCCTTTCCTCCCTCCTTAGTGTCCAACCTTTCATACAACTCTTCATATGCACTTACTTATGAAATGAGCAATAAAGAATGCCCTTCTTACCACTGTGGAGACATGGTAATCAAAGGTAAGGTTGCTGTCAACCTGTGCACCCAGGCCTCTCACCACTCAGCGAATGCTTAGGGTGTTTCTATTGATGTGGTAGTTAGCAGAACCATCACTCTTATCAAAAGAGATGATAATACATTTGTTTTGCATTAAGTTTAAGGCCATGACTTTGGCCACATTCATTCGTTTGCAGAAGACTCTCTCGTAGGATGTTGACATCATTTGGGGATTCTATTACCATTCCCAATTTGCAGTTATCAGGAAACTTTGTCAGCAACAGACCTTTAGTTTTTGTTTGTACTTCATAGAAATAGATTGCAATATGTAGAGTTTCCAGGACTGATCCATGTGGAACATCACTGGTTATGGTTCTGCTGTTGGAGATAGATTACCTATTTTGACTATATGGGTTTTATCGGTGAGCCAGTTAGCAATCCTCTTAATAAGGGTTGATAACTAGCTGGGTGAGATTGACAATAATGCCTGAATGTGGGATAGTGTCAAAAGTCTTGGCCAACTCCAGGTAGGCTGCATGCACAGTTTTCCCCTCATTCAGGGCTCTTGCGGCTGTCTCAAAGAAGTCCACCATGTTTAGCAGGCATGATCTCCCTTTGGGAAATCCAAACTAATTATGGTCAAATATTTGGAGATTACCAATATCTTTGTCAATAAGATCCATAATGATATACTCCACGGCCTTGCAAATAAGGCTGGTCAGGTTAATAGGTCTATAGTTCCTGGGGCCAGTGGAAGCACCACCCTTGTGCAAGGGGATAATGGTGGTCATTTTCCATTCAGCTGGGATGAAGCTGGTGCCTAGACTATAATTGAAGAGAGCACCCAATGGTGTTGCTAATAATTGTTAAAGCCCATGTAGGACACAGCCTGGGATATTATCAGGTCCCATAAGATGCTGTGTTTTTGGCCTTAGAGAGGGCATTCATGACCTGCTCTCTAGAGATTTGAGGTGGGGGACAAGTGGAAGGAATGTCATGGGGTATGTATGCTGGGGACAGGGGATTGGAGCTTCCACAGATCATGTCAGCTAACAGCTTTATTTTGTTCACAGGCTCAGCGTATGTGGTATCATTAACTACCAGTGGAAACCCACAATGGAAAATTAACCACAATTTCTCCACAGAAATGATGTTATCAGTTAGTTTACACTACTTTAAAAGCTGACAGAAAAAAAAGTGTTCCCTTTAAAAGTACATTACAGTCTTGAGGCAGTCTATTAAAACACAACACTCCTAGCTTTAAAATAACTTTCCAAAGGAGGCAAGTAATACAAAGGAAGTTTTTTTTTTCCCCAAAGGGAACTTATCTGCCCAACAAAGGAATGCACAAGCTGACTGTTGATCCTCAAAAGTCTCAGAGGAGCATACTTTTTGGTGGCAATAAATCTCTGAAGGGCTTCACACCCAGACTTGTCTTTTAGTCAGCTTATCTCAAGCTTCTTGACAGTTTAGGTGCACTGAAGATGCCCTGAAGCTTCTGAAGCTGGCCAGCCCTTTTATCCTTTCCTTGATATAACCCATATAGCTATGGCTACTGTAGCAACAATCAATATCAAGAACATATGACTTTAGGTAAATAGAGATTTGGTTCTATAATGACATAAAGCAAGAATATGAGTAGCTTGGATTCCAATAATGAAGCCGCTAGGCTGTTTAGGAGATAATTTACTGCCTTACCTTGTCTGTATTTTATTGATGCCAGTAACTTATATAATTTCAGTAGTGACCATTTTGTGTTAATTGCCTTGCTTTGTTCAGCATGTGTGAAGGAGCTGAGACAAGGTAGCCGTCAAATATCATGGTGCTGTCTGATGATTCTTTAGATGAATATCATTTATTTTTCAATACTTATTAAATCTGCTTATTTTGTGGGAGCCATGACAGTATATGTGTAGAGCATACTGCTTTGGGAGTAAAGAAACAAGTTCTGCAAAACTAAAAGCATATAAATATTTAAGGAGCTCAAAATAGGATGATACATTCATTAATTGTAGTTCTGATATACAGCAGAAGTACAAATTAAGTCACTGCAATAACTGCTGCTTAAAAAGTGAATACGATATAAAATAGACAGCACATTCAAATGACTACCCTTAGTCAATAATTAGTGTTCTTTCCTGTAATCAGGAGACAGAGGCAGCAAAGCTTATTTGATTTATAGGCTGTCACCAGTCACTGTTACCGTACCCTAAGATTAAGTATAATTTTAAGACACATTTCATTCTTCAAAGCACTATTAAGCAATTTTCTACAGTGCTGAGATTTCAGAAAGAATTGCATTAAACTAGCTTGCTTAATACTATGAACATTTTAATAAAATGAAATATGTGCATTCCAAAGAAAACTATTAAAGCATGATTCCAAGTTACTTAACCTATGCAATCAAATTGTACTGTATAAAGTCTTCATTACTTAGAATTGACTAAAATGGCAACTGTATGGTTCAGACGTATTCTATTTATAGATATCTTGTCTTTTCAAGAATTGTCAAGCACTTGCTTATAATACAGAATAACACTACATGTTAATTATATTTAAAATTACAGTTGAATGTGTCCAGTTATTAACACTTTTTAGAAACAATTGATAATTCTGTCCCTATTTATCTGCCTTTTAGTTATATATTTATTTTATTTTTCAATTATCCAAAGTAACAACTTTTTCCTTTTAGAAGATTTGAAAGTGCACATTTAGGCTTCGGAGTAACTTATGGCATCCTAAAACATGTCCTGCTTTGTACTTAAATAAATTTGTCTTTTATCACAGGGATCGTTATATGATAACATAGGGCTACAACTTAAATACTTTGTAACCATTATGCACTTCACATATTTAGTCATTCTTAGATTATTTTGTCACTGTAGGTCACTCATGTTACTCTCTGGGTACAAAGGCAAAGGGGCACCACCCATTTTCCAGATATGCACACAAACACACACAGACACACATACACACGCACACACATACACACGCACATATGCACACACGCAAACACACACAAACCTGCAAACTTTTCCTGAGCACACACCCGCTTACACACAATTCGTAAGAGTGCCAAATCAACTAAGGCACATCTTTTTGATATGGAAGGAAAGCAATGTACCCAGCAGAAATCCAGTCCATCACAATGAGAATTCACAAACTTCCCACAAAATGAAATAATAAAGTGAGAGAACTAACCATTGTGAAACAGCAGCATTAGCCACAAAGCCACAATACCACCCTAATTACACACTTATTTTTTATAAATTGCTCAGCAGCAGTATCATTCTTTTCAGCAGTTCAGGACAGAATAATATACACTGCATGTTTTATTTGAAATATCAAAAGAATGATGCTCATCTAGTCACTAAATCTGTGATCCATGGGAAAGTCTAGATGATCTTTAACTGAAGAAGTTTTGTTGTTGTGTTCTAAAGGTACTTTGGAAAGAAATTAAAATGCTGACTAAGTTTGCAGTTGGTTTTGATCCATTAGCCAGTGTGCAATGGGTGGTGAAAAGACTCCGGATATAAATAGCAACACATACAGCATACCTCATCTGAGATGGTCCATTGATACCTAGAGAGACTGAATCAAAAGTGAATCCCAATATGAAATTTGTGGCACTACACCTAGAACTGTCCAAAAATAAAGATCATAATTTAGTAGGATGTAATTTGATTCATGTAATACCAGATAAGGGCTAGGAATCATAAATTAACTAAAAAATGATTCTTCAGCCATTGCGCTCCTATCCCCAACATCAACACACATACAAATCGACTGTTTATCAAGTCAGGAAGTGACAAGTTTCTACAATCAAAACCATGTCTTACATCATGAGGTCATTAAACTCTCAGACCATGTGAGCTTTTCCAGACATGAATACATCTGCTGTGGTAATTGGACAGTAAGAGTGGTTAACCTACATGCCATTTGAAATAAGCAAGCAAGGAAAATAAATAAATAGAAGAAATCTACCTCCAGGTACATTCTGCCCTCAACAAAAATGAAATTAGTCTGTACAAACTCGTGTTTTGTATTCTTTCATTCAGATAATGATGTATCAGCCCTTCTTTCTTTTAAACTTAAAAATAAAATATAATACACACCCTATGCATGAAGGTAAATACGCATCTACATCAAAAAACTCAAGTACTAAACTGAATATTCTATGGAATGGATATACAGCAACATAGATATAGATGTTTTATAATGCTAATCATCCTTAAAACACATGATTTTTTTCTTACATATGAATTCTACTTTTTTCCTTAAGTTCTTATAGTCTGATATGTTCAAAGGATCATAGGAAGTTACTAGGCTATTGGCACTGAGGCCCTTACAAGCCTAATCATGAATTTAGCCCATGTTCCAACATGCCAGCACCCTATGCCATTGTCCAGCAGGGACATAGGTGGAATCCCAGGGATGTATTTTCTGTTCCCCATCCAGTTATCTAAGTTGCACATAAAAAGGTTTAATGAGGTACTCTGATTTATGTGGAGAGGGAGTCTATTCCACAAAAATGGGGAGTCTCTGGGACACAAATCTTTCCTGCCAACAAGTCCTATTGATGTCACAGACCAATTTGAGGTCTCGCGTGTGAGTTACTTGAGTGAAGCTTGACTTGCGGATAGGCAGCAGTCCCATCAGGGCTGGGTCTGAGATTGCTTTGTATGCCAGACAGAGGTCACCTCTGAGGAGGCTGTATGAGACTGAGTAGAGGGACAGGGCTTTTAGCATATCTCTGTAGGGTAGATGTTTGAGGCTTTGGATTCTCCGGGTGAGGAATCTCTGTAGTCTCTCCAGCTGCCACATGTGCTTTGTGAGGTACATGCTGAAAGGGGCATTGTATTAAATAATCGGTCTTATAAGGGAAGAATACAGGGATGTTATGACCACCTTGTCCCTGGATGAGATAACCTTACTAATGAAGTAGGCCATGTAGAAACCTTTCCATACAACAGAGGCAATACGGTGGTCAAAAGTCAGTTTGCTATCAACCTGGGCTTCTAAGTCACTCACGACTGATTGCTTGCTTAGTGCCTTATTACCAATGAGATAACTTGTGTGGATGTCATTCTCCCAAAAGCAATGTTGATGCATTTTCTGACATTCAGTTTGAGGCCATGTTTCTGGCACCAGTGATTTGTTTGGGTAAGATCCTCTTGGAGGATGTCCACATCACTAGGGGAAATGATGACAGCACCCAGCTTGCAGTCATCTGCAAACTTGGTCAGCCATCGCCCACTAGATTTGGCCTGACCTTCTGATAAGTATATCCCAAACAGCAGAGGCCCCAAGACCAATCCTTGGGGTACACCACTTGTTATGGGTGTACTACTTGAGGTGGCTTCCCCTATTTTTACTAGGTGGGTTCTTATCAGTGAGCCAGTCTGCTACCCATCTGGTAACATATGGCTTGATATCTACTTGAGAGAGTTGAACTATTACACCTGAGTGGGGAATAGTTTTGAAGGCCTTGGCCAGGTCAAGGTAGGCAGTGTGCACTGTCTTCCCCTCATCTATGGCCTTGGTGACTGTCTCAAAGAAGTCGACCAAATTTAACAGGCATGACCTCCATACCTCTCAGCTGTACAGATTTTCGCAGAATGCCAGATTTTTTCCTCATATTTCTGGTACGTTTTTCATAAAATTGTGGTTTTCTAGCAAATCTTTGGCAAATTATTGACGTTTGAAGTTAAAAAATAATGATAGACATTTCAGTTTCAGACATACCCTTCAGAAAATTAATTCTGATGCAAAACCTGTTACTCTATCAACTTTCTAAGTTTGCAAAAACAATATTTAAAAAGTGTCCCCATTTTTGGGCCTTGGTCCCCCCACTATTTATGACTTTGTCCATATTTTCTTCTCTAAGAGGTTGAGAGGTATGATGACCTCCCCTTGACAAAACCAAACTATGTGGGATTAAGTGTCTGGAGGTTGCCAATGTCCATGTTAATGAAGTCCATGATAATCCTCTCCATGGCTTTGAAGATCAGGCTAGTTAGGCTGATGGGTCTATAATTTCCTGGATTGGTAGACACTCCATCTTTGTGCAAAGGTATGACAGTAGCTGTCCTCCACTCAGCTGGGACAAAGCCGGTACTCAGGCGTTGGTTGAATAGGGTGTCTAATGGTGCTGGAAGCTCCTGCCTGATTTCATGTAGGATGCAGTCTGGGATGTTATCGGGTCCCATGGAGGCTGTATTTTTTTACTTTGAGAGGGCAGTAATGACTTGCTCCCTAGAGATAAGGGGAGGGGAACAGGTACTGGGGATGTCCTGTTTTACTGAGGGTGGGCAGAGCAGTGAAGTTTTCACTGAATCTGTCTGCCAGAAGGTTGGCTATATGTGCAGGGTTTGTGTATGTGGTATCCTTGACTACCAGTTCTGAGCAGATCTGGGTGCTTCCCTTGAGATTGTGGACATATGTGAAGAAAGCCTTACGATTGTCTTTAGTAGATGTAGCCAGTTTAGACTCGGTTTGCTTTGGAGGATTTCACTAGTGTCTTATTTGCTTGTTCAGGCTAAGGAGAGATTGCTTCCAATTAGACACCTGCTCCTTCTTGGTCCTGGACAGCAACTTTCTATCCTTTTATTATTGAGTATATTTATTGAAAGTGTCCAGCAGACAGGTTTACTCTTCCTTGAGGAGGAGGATTTCATCCTGTCTGGTATTCCTGATTCCATGCAAATTATAAATGCTCATATAGTACTGTGGTGTAAGTTTGAACATATGTGCCAGTTTCTGTGGAGGGGGAGAGGGCTGTCAAGCTGTTTACACTTTCTCTCAGGAGGTTGTAATCAGTTTTGGAGAAGTTTTTTTGTTTGACCCTACCTAGGGGGCATCAGGGGAGATGGAGGCTGTGAAAGTGACTGCTTTGTGGTCAGATTTTACCAGGGATGATGACACTGTAGGGATGCTGCAGTGGTTACTCTTGTTGGTTAATAGAAGTCCATGATATTTTCACTTCTTGTTGGGGTGTCAACCAACTGGTACAAGGCATTTGCATTGACAAAATCAAGGAATCTCTGGGCATTTGTGTTTTAGCATAAGCATTTCTTCCAATCTATGGTTGGATAGTTAAAGTCACCCAGGATCAGGGTAAAGCATTGAATCTTGATAGATTCAAAGAGGTCCAGATAGGTGGAGTGGGCATCTTGAGTCAGAGTTGGATGCCTGTAGCTAGCTATGATTTGAATAGGGATCTCGTCAGTTCTTAACTGCACCTGGAGTATTTCCTGTGCATCATACTGTTTGACCAGCCTGGAGGTGTGTATGTCTTTTATATATATTGCAGCTCCACCTCCTTTTGTGTTGCTGCCTACAGCTTGGGGTCTGAATGAATGATAGGATGAGTAACCTGGTATGGCTGGGGTGCTCTCCGAAGCTTTGAACCAGGTTTCTGTGACTGCACAAATGTCATATTCTTCCAAGATTAAGAATGCTTGCAATGAGCGCAGTTTCATGTTTAGACTCCTAACATTTAGCAGCATGACCTTTAATTTACATTTAGATGAAATTTTCATGTTGGTAGTTTTGACCTCATGGCATTGCCTAAAAAAGGCACTATGGGGAGGCAAGAGCCTTTGCCAGGAGCCTGAAGCCAAAGGAAGACAGATGCAAGCCATCTCTTGCAAAGCATCATGGCCTGTCAATCATGTCATCCTAGGCTGTCAGGTACTGGATCCCCTTTGAATGACACCAGAAACTAAGCCAGTTGTTAAAGTCAATCATTTTCTGTTTGCATTGAGACATCATTCTGGGTGATGGTAGAATGCTGCTCAAGCCTAGGGACATACCTGCCTGGGACACATGCTCAGTGAGCTCGATTATGTGTCTCTTCATATAGTCCAGGGAGGTACGTCTCAAGTCATTCACTCCAACATAGACTATGGCAGAGTCATAACAGTACATGTTGAGAGACTTGAGTGCATTGGTGATATGGTGGATTCTGGCACCTGACAAACAACTAACCATGACTTTCTCCTCATCTAGCCTGGTGAGGGGCAGATCTGTGTGTCTCACAATGGAGTCTCCTATGACTAATATGTTGGGTTGATGTTTAGGCCTTAGTGGCTGTGAGACACAGATGTGTGGTCTATGTGTGGTGTGGTGGGCAGTGGAGTTTGCATGCGTGTATGCCTCGGAGGTCTCTTTTGTTTGGGTATGATTTTGTTGAGGGTCTCCACATATGTGGTAGTGTGTTGCTTAGGTGTGGGTGGTGTTTGAGGTGTGCTGTTCATGTTGCCAACCTTCTCATTGTGAGATATACTGGTTTGTGGGAGAGAGAGCAATGACACTAGGTGCCCGATGTATTTGCAACTCTCACAAATTGTTTTTCATGTTAAATGTTCTTTACTTAGGAAGCAAATAAGGTACATCTCATATTGAACATTTATCAGTTCATTGCTATGCTCATCACAAAGAAAGATGGTATTTGTGATATTTACCTTTGTAGATGAAAATACTATTTCTTTGGAGCAGAACACTTTCAAACTTACTTCTTGAAAAAGGTTTAATTTCACTAAATAAATTATGTTAATAGGATATGTAGGAATTCATTTAAGACCAACAATTCAGTTTGCTGAATGTATTACAACGGCAGTCAGTGCAGCCACATCACAACAATTTCTCTGCAGGTCTCCAAGTAAATATTTCACTAACACTAGATAACTAAGTCATAAAACGCCCAGGATCAAAATGCCAATGGCTGTATGTGATTCTTGTCTTTTTTGCGATTCAAGGTTTCAAAGTGGAACAATTCCAATCATAAAGAAAGGGTAAAGTGTAAGCTACCTGGGTCAGTGAATCAAGTATGTCTGTTTTAATAATTGAAATAAAGCTTATCCCCCTGTTTTGCTGACCATGAATAATGGTGTGTGTATGTGTATCCATGTATTTCTGATAGTCTTTTTTTCAGAAGGTGTACAGATCTCAAGTCAACTGCCCCCATCTCTTTCAGTTCCAAGCCACTTTCCTCCTTTGCAGGTCATGTCTGACTACTGCATATGATCTATCTCACAATCCATTCATCCTTTGATAGAGAATCCTCATCTTATCTTAGCTTGATCCTGCCTCTGTGAGCTCTGTTTTTTTTAAACTGCCTTCTACTCTTCTGCACATATGACCGAATTGCCACTGTCTGTTTATCTTGTTATTTATAAAACGGTCTATAACATTCTCATTTTTTCATCTTTCTCGCTGTGTACATTTTGCTACCAGTCTCACTCATCTGAATATAAGTTCAAGTTTCTTCAGCTAATCTGCCTTCGCTGAAAAGGTTTCTGTGCCATAAAACAGTGCTAGTTATACCACTGTTTTCTATACCCTATTTTCAACTTCTTTGTCATTCTTTAGTCATACACTACCTGACACTTTGTGGCATTTGGCTGCAGCACTTCTGACTATAGATTTGACTGTTTCACTCTGACTAACCTTCCTTGAATCCCGACCTTATAGATACTTGAAGCTTTTAACCTTTTCTACCATTTTCTTCCTGAGAAGCACACAGCAGTGTGCATTACGCCATTCTCTTTCTGCCTGTCTATCTATCTATCTATCTGACTATCTACCTATATGTCATATGATGGGATAGTCTGTATATCATTTTTATTTGTATTTCAGCGGGCTTGTGCAGGTTATCTCATAAATACCAAAAGATGTAATAATGATGTTAGAGTGCTTTTCTATTTGAAAATGCTGGTAATGTGGAGATTTGTCTTGATGGTGGTAAGGTGACAATATTGTAGATATATTGTACTGTAATGGATTGCTGTGAGGTTTTGAGAAGACTTAACTTTGCAAGCATCGAGTATTTTACACATAGAAAATATACTATTGTGTTACACTAGAGGACATTATTTTGCTTAAAAATGTCCCATGCCCCTTCTGTGTGTATTAATCCACTGCTGTGTTTATATATATATATATATATATATATATATATATATATATATATATATATACAGAGAGAGAGAGAGATGCATTATCTGCAGGGTATGTACGAGGAAAACAAAGTACAGCTCATATGCCTTCTTAGTAATGCCTGTTTTATTTGTGATTGGAGTATATCTACTTAGAAATGCATTGATCTTTAAATTACAACATTCTATGTTTGTATATCTCACGTTATGTGATTTTTGCACTTGTTTCCTTTATGGAGTGACTAACATATTGTTATTAATTTCCTTTAGTCTGCTGAAGGAATGGATTGTGGCTATGACTGTCTATTAGAGAATGGGCTGGCAGAAATGCATTATTTTCTGATATTTATATATCTGCTCTTTACTGTATGTAATATTGCTATGGCAGCTGTGCTTTGCAGATGAACGTTTTCTTTCAAACTCTGAACAAGGAGCACACCTTTCAACTATCCGTAATTCGGGCTCATATTTTCTTCTAGCCCTCATAAAAGTAGATGTTTTGAGAAATAATAAGTCAATGGTACTCAGGTTTCAAAGTTGTTTCTATCTGGGGCCTTCTCCCTATTTATTGTATGCTTTACCCCTAATTTTGGACATAAAAACTGAGTTTACTGTAACTGGTATAGTTTTCTGTATTCATTTCCTCAATCTGTTTTTGTGAGATGATGACTTTTCTGAGGTACTGATGCAAGCTGCCTAATAATTTTTTCAATGCAGTTGTTAAAGCTAAGTGTAGGCCTAAGGAGATGTCAACAGAGAGTCTGGTATGATAATAACAACTGGCATACACAGCTTCACAGAAATCAGAAGTCTAAGATCTGCTTGAATTTAAGTCTTTTATAACATGGAATTCCATATCCTACCTGTTATACAAAAAATCTGTTTTAAAGTTTTGCTTCAACAAAAGTTTCTATTAAACTTCATATTTAATATTGTGGAATGAGCCTCATTGTTTAAACACTTAAAAATTAACAGGATGTTATCCGTCAACATCCTACGTAAAAAGAAATACAATTTTACAGATTGAAATTAATTTGTATAATCCAATTTACAAAGGTCATAAGAATGTCTAGTGAAGGATTTTTGAATCTTTTTCAAACTGTTATAGATATAAGCTCATTCTAAGTGTTTCCTAATAAGGAAAATATATAAAGATATTAATATGGTTGTGTTTGTGCTGATTATGGTCTTAAGGTATTACTGATAACACCATGACATTTTTTCACAATATTTGACACTTGATTATCAAATTTTAAATTGTTGTAATATTTATTCCAAGATCTTTGACAGAACATCTCTTATGAATCAAATCCTGATTGAGGACATAAGGGAACATATGATTAGTGGCTTGAAGTATAGAGCATTGCATTTTCTTTCTGATAAAAAACTATTCATGGACCATTTATATACTTCAGCCTTATAAGAGTAGCATAAGAAAACTTGAAAGCCCACAGCAGAAATACATTCCAAAGGCATTCATGCATGTGAAAGTCACAGTTATTATGAAAGACTAAAATATCTGAACCTATACAGTGTGTAATATAGCTATTTTAGAGAAGACATCACTTAGGTATATAAGGCATTTATAGACAACTATATTTGGGTGTTTGCTGTTATTAATGAGTAGTAGAGACTCACAGGACAGTCTGTTCAGGTGATTATATAGGAAAGTATGCCATGCTAATTGGATCACTGAGAGAGTTACTGATGCCCCAAAACTAGACTACCACAAATAATATTAAAGCATGCACTTGTTCAGCTATCTTTATGAGAATCATGGAGACATTATGGGGATGACTGTTTTGGTTTACCAGCAAGATTAAAATGTATAATTGCCCATGTCTGAAATATCTGTATGTATGTATGTATGTATGCATGCATGCGTGCATGTGTGTGTGTGTATCAACAAATTTTTGAGGAAAACTCAGATCAGTTTGATTCCTTGCCACCAAACCAGACTTAGTATAATTAGCATATTACTTATCCAAACTCTATCAGAAGACAGAAAGGCAATCATAAACAAGGCAAACAAAAAAGATCCAGGACAGAACCCTGAGAAATGCCTACATTAACCATCTTTGCAATGAAGTATGTTTTCCCTATTTTGACTATATATTTTCTCTTACATAACCAATGTTTTACCAAGGGATTATGTACTGATTATTCCCTAGTCTGTTCATATCTTATCTAATTCTAAAATGAGGGACTGTATTAAAAGCCTTCGTTAAATTCAAATAGATGATGTCCACAAACAAATGGATGTTAAATGCATCTATGGTTTCAGTGCAGACATCTATCAAGTTAGTAAAGCAATCTCTGCCTATGAAGAAGCAATTTGTAAATGTCTAATAACTGTCTGGCAGTGTCTGAGAACATGGACAGTAAACTTGTTTCATAAGCCTTTCCAGTTAGGCTTGTCAAACATATTGGTCAGTAGTTAGCCAGATCACCACTAAGCCAACCTTAAGGGTTGGTATAACTGTGGCACCTCTCCACACACATAGTACATGCCATGTTAGCTACTACACTGTTATCCATTACAATAGAATTATTGATGCACAAATCATGTTTGTTTGAGCTCCATTCCCCAAACTGGCACAGATATTTTCAGGATACCTCATGATTTTCACCCATATGAACTTCCAACTTTTGGTACATACATTTTTAATACCATTTTGAGCTTTCAGCAGTTCTTTTAAAATTAGTTTTATAGTAAGCAATATGATAGCCCCTAAATATTTCCATGCTAGTATTTTCTTTTTTAATGCTTTTGTGTAGAGCTAACTCAACAAAGGGGAAATGATTTCCTCATGATGTTATTTGGAAAATATGTCCCTACATTAATATATTCCATAATGAGAGCATCAATAAAGGCATAAAAATCTTCCTGCTCTCTGTAATACTTTTGCTATTCATAATTGGATTCTAGTTCCAGCTTACTATTTTCTATTCTGTAGAAATATAGGGTGTCATTCACAGTCACTGCAATCCTTTAAGACACATATCAGTCTCTCCACCATGTTCTACTTATGTCACAGGCAAGGTTCAGCTCATTGGATCTAATGTTCCTGTTGCTGTTTATTTTGCAGATGTGTAAGAGATTCATCAGAGCTGGATCTCAGGATGTCTTATATGCCAGGTATAGATTGCCTCTCAGTAACCTGTAGGAGACTAAGTACAGAAATAGGGTTTTAAGGTGACCTGTATAGGATAGGCTATTCATACTCTGGTTTCATATGGTGAGGAACCTTTGAGGGTGTTCTAGTTAAGGCTAAGTAGGGTGGTACTATAACTTCCATGGACCTGGATGCCATAGCTTTGTTTATAAGATGGACAGTATAGAATGCAATGCTCTCCCATGTTGATGAGTACTTGGTACAATATGCTCGATCCTCTAGTTGGATTGCACACTACTTGGTCCAGGGAGATGTCTCAATCTACATTAGCATTCAGGCTGGTTAAACAGGATGAGTTTATCAATGTCCAAGTCTCCATAGATAAAATGTTTTACCTTGTCCTGGCCAGCTGCAGGTCACCCTCTGTGACCAAAAAGATCACATCTCATGTGTTGATAAAGTCCAGGAAATGTTGTGCCTGTGAGTTAGAGTCAGTGTATGTTTTCCAGTCTATAGAGGGATAGTTAAAGATTCCTATAACTTGGGCATTTGGTTGAATAGTGAGTGCTTCTAATAGGTCAAGGTAAGAGATGTGATATTTTTGGTCACAGACAGTGACCTGCAGCTGGCCAGGACAAGGTAAAACATTTTATCTATGGAGACTTGGACATGGATAAACCCATCCTGTTTAACCAGCCTGAATGTTAATGTAGATTGAGACATCTCCACCTTTATTTCCTCTCTCTGCTGAGATTGGTCTAGATGGATGGAAGGCACTTTTCTGGCTTTAAACCAAGTGTCGGTAACAGCACAAATGACTATGTTTTCCAGAGTGAGGAGAGCTTGTAGGATGTGTGGCTTCTCATTTAGGCTCCCAGCATTGAACAGTAATACCTTCAGGTTGCTTTTTTTTTTTGCTGTTTGCAGTTTTGTCACTTTTGACTTTGCCTAAAAAAGACCCTAAGAATGTGGATAATGTTTTAGACAGTATCCAATTCCTTGGGGGGTTGCAGATCATCCTTTGCAAAGCAACACGGTCACATGGCCCTTTAACCATGTCCTTCCATGTTGATAGATATTGTATTACCATGGAGTGATACCAGAAACTAAGCCAGTTATTAAAAATCAATGATTTTCTGTTCATACACAACAGATTATAACCTCTTACAGGATGGTATAAATAGCTTCACTGCACCTCCTCCCTCAAATGGAACTGACTTCTGTTTTATACAAACACCTGAACAACTGCATTGACGTGGCTGTACCTGATAGGACAAAAACAAACTCCTTGAGGAAGGGCAAATCTGTCTGGTGGACAACTGCCATTAACAGACTTTAGAATAAGAGGAAGAAATTGCTGTCTAAGAGTAAGATGGAGCGAGTCCTAAACTGGAAATCACTCCCTCTTCAGCTTAAATAGGCAAATACGCCTTCTTATTAAGTTCTCCAAAGCAAACTACGAGTCCAAATTAGCTTCCTCAACTAAGGACAACTATAAGGCTTTTTTTAGTTACATCTGTAACATAAAAGGAAAGACTCACATTTGTGCAAACTGGTAGTTAATGATACCACATATACTGAGTCTGCAGACATTGTTAATCTGTTAGCCAACAGTTTCTGTGAAAACTTCACTCCCACTTCTCTGCCATACTTACCCCAAGAGGTCCTTACCACCCATCCTCTACCCTGTATCTCTAAAGAGCAGGTCATGAACACCCTCTCTAAGGTCAAAAATACAGCATCCATTGGACCTGATAACATCCCAGGCTGTCCTACATGTGCTCAAACAAGAATTAGCAACACCATTGGATACTCGTTTCAATCATAGTCTAAGGACTGGCTTCATCCCAGCTGAATGAAAAAGGCCACCATTATCCCCTTGCACAAAGGTGGTGTTTCCACTGACCCCGGGAACTATACACCCATTAGCCTGACAAGCCTTATCTACAAGACCATGGAGAGAATCATCATGTACCTTCTCAACAAAGACATTGGTAATAATAAAACAAATGGCTTAAATCAAATAAAGACACTTTAATATACTAAAGAAATCCACAATAAAACAACACCATCAAACACTGTAACTGGTAAGCGCTTTCATTCCTTTTGGAACTTCATCAGACAAAGTTGCGATTTAAAATCAGAATTAAATACTATTCACATAATCACATGACCCGATGCCTCAGTGGATTAACCCTTTTCTTTTTTAGAAAATGTTTAAAGGTTTTCTATCATTCAAACCAGGATATAGGCAAGCATTTAATCTCACTTGCCAACAATATTCCCATCAGTACAATTCCTCTTCTTCTTCTTCTCTTTATTTAATTTAAGCCATTTGTTTTATTATTTGTATATAGTTGTGGCTATTAAGTATTCATTATTAGCCTTCGGGAGTGTGAGCTGTGTTCTGGGGTTTACTTTAATTAAACAAAAGTGGAATCCGTCGAATATGAATCCATCAACACATAAACAGTGAAACGCGATAACGTCGAACAAGCAAAACAGCGAAATTTAAACATTGAAACCGCAATAGTCGGCCAACCCCATCTCCCGTAACATACTACCTACGCAAACAAAACAACAAAAAGCACATACATACATTAACTAAAACCCTACTACTAACCCTAAATTAAAGCACCAAAACCCCACTTGTAACCCTACACTAAACCCCACATACACAACTATCTATGCACTACCCTTAACCCCTCCCTAACCCTAAGGTCCATAACTACTGCACACTTACTCTACAGAACTAAACCCACACAAAGTAAATATTCCACACACATACACTTAACAAAACCCTACACTAAACCTTGCATACATTACCTATCTATGCACTTACCTTAACCTGAACCCGAACCCTAACCCTAAGGTTCGTAACTACTGCACACTTACCTTACAGAGCTATACCGCAGATGGGACAACTATGACAATTCGACATTTCCGATTTCGCTCTTTAGTTAATTCGACGTTTCCACGTTTCGCTGTTTATGTGTCGATGGATTCGTAGTCGATGGATTCCGCTTTCGTTTAATTAAAGTAGACCCGTGTTCTGCATTTTGTGTAAGTAGAATGATTAGAGACTTTTATATGAGAATTTATGAGCACTTATGAGCCACTGAGAAAATGGATTTAAGTAATGCATTGGCAAAGAATATGAAAGATAAGCATAGTAATGAAATGAATAAGTTATTTAAATTTTCAGTGATTGATCAGCTTTATGATTATGATGTTTGACTTGATGCTGAAGAGGAATTGGACTGGAAGGAATATTGTTGGCAAGTGAGATTAAATGCCTACCGATATCCAGGTTTGAATGATAGAGAAAAATGTAAAATTGTTCTAAAAAGGAAAGGGTTAATCCACTGTGGTATCGGGTCATGTGATTGTGTGAATAGTACTTAATTCTGATTTTAATTAGCAACTTGGTCTGATGAAGTTCCAAAAGGAATGAAAGCACTTACCAGTCGCAGTGTTTGAAGGTGCTGTTTTATTGTGGATTTCTTTTGTATATTAAATTGACTTTATTTGATTTAAGCCATTCATTTTATTACAATTATATAGTTGTGGCTATTGTGTGTTCATTATTAGGCTTCAGGAGTGTGATAAAGAGATTTGTAACCTCCAAACAGTTGACCCTGCTCAATTTGGATTTTTTCAAAGTGAGATCATGCCTGTTAAACCTGCTGGACTTCTTTGAGAGAGTCACCGAGGCCCTTGATGAAGGGAAATCTGTGCACACAGCCTACCTAGACTTAGCCAAGGCTTTTGACACTATCCCCCACTCAGGCATAATTGACAAGCTCACCCAACTAGGTATCGACCCGTATATCATTAGATGAGTTGCTAACGGGCTCAGTGATAGAACCCATATAATCAAAATAGGGGAATCACCTCCAACAGCAGACCTGTAACCAGTGGTGCTCCACAGGGATCAGTCCTGGGAACTCTACTGTTTGGAATCTATTTCTACAAAGTGTTAGCTAAATCTAAAGGTCTGTGGCTGACAAAATTTGCTGGTGAATGAAAACTGGGAGCAGACATAGAATCTCCAAATGATGTCAACATCCTACAAGAGGGTTTTACACAAACAAAGGACTGGTGCCAAAGTCATGATCTTAAACTCAATGCAAACAAAATGTATTAACATTGCTTGCACTAAGAGTGATGTTCCTAATTACAACATTAATAACAACACCCTACGTATGCACTCAGTGGTGAGAGACCTGGGCACACTGGTTGACAGGAACCTTACCTTTGATCACCATGTTTCCTAAGTGGTAAGTAGGGCATTCTATATCACTCACCTCATAAGTAAGGGCATTGCCTCCACTCTTCCCTCATCAGGCCAATAACTGAGTACAATGTCCCTTTTGGTATGTACCTTTCCAAGCACCTGCAGCAATTAGAGAGTCCACAAGGAAAACTCAAGGTCTTCATCATTTGTCCTATGGGGACCATCTGAAATCACTGTCACTTTATTCTGTTTCATTCTGCTCAGAGGTGATCTCTGCCTTGCATATAACGCAATCTTTGACCCTGCTTTATTGGGAATTCCTCATATCCGTAAGTCAAATGGTACACATGTTACTCACTCTAATGGTCTTAACCTTGTATGTGACATTAAAAGAGCCTGCTGGAGGGACAGATTTGTCTCCCAGAGGTTACCACACATTAGGAATAGACTCCCGCTTCATGTCAAGCAGGGGACTTCATTAGTCCTCTTCAAACACAATTTGAATGATTGGATAGGTAACTGTAAGTTCACCCCAGAGGGTTCACCTATGTCCCTCTTTGACAGGGGTGATAGGTACTGATTGTAGAAATAAGGATAAAATTTGGCTAGGCTTGTAAGAGCCTTAGGGTCATTAGCCTAGTAACCTTCTATGATCCTATGATCCTATAATCCTATACAGAGGAATCATCCTTGGTGATAATAAATTGTTGCAAAATGCAAAGCATGTACCTGTCTGGGACACATATTTAGAGAGAATCATAATATCTCTCTTCATATAATCCAGTGAGGAATATCTCAGGTCATATACACCCTCATGGACCAAAACAGAATTGTATTGGTACTTGTGGTGTAGTGACTTGAGTGTGTGGGCAATATTGCAGATCTTTGGTCTAGAAAGCCAATTAACTGTTATCTTCTACATGTTCAGTCTGTTGAGAGGATAATCTATGTATCATACAACATAATCCCCTATGACAATAGTACATAGGTAAAGTGTGTGCCATCCATATGAGCTTTGTTCCAGAGGAATCTGTGGGTATAGGCTCATGCGTGGTGTTACATGTTACTTTTGGTGTGCTTTAGTGATTGCTGAGGATAGGTACTACTATTTGATGGCTTAAGAGGTCCTTGAGGTATATAATAAAAACCCTGATAATTATATATCTCAACTCTAAGGTCCTATAACAATGGGGATAGAGCATAAGCCCTCAACAAATATAAGTTCATTTTTTTCAGTGATTTATGTTTAGATATTTTTCAGTTTAGATACATTTGCTTTTAGATTTTTTTTCTGTTGATGACTTTTACTTTCGATATTATGCTGTTAAAATAATTTTCGGTACACCCATATATATGAGTCTATTGCGTTTGACTGAACTGCCATAATGTTGAATGTAAAACACCAACAAAATAAGTTAAATCAAACACAACAGTGAAAAAAAGAAAAGAAAACAATAATATCATGACAGAAAAACCTTTTCCTCTTCTGATATTAATACTAAATACCTTGTAACACTTGCCTCAAATTTGTCTAAACCATGACAGTGTTATGGGAAGGTTTTAACAGCATTAAGGTGTAGTATTATGGTTGGGGCTAAGGGCAGTGCACCACCTTAGTAATGGGTCCTAACCCTAACATTGCCCCTAACCCTACACCTTAACATCATTAAAACATTCCCAATTACTGTCACTATTAACAGGTTAAATAAAATTAATACTAGAAATACGGGTTATAATTGGACCTCGAACCCAAATTTACTACTAAAAGAGGATATTGTACAATAAGTAGATAAGCTCTTAGATGACCTATTGACCATATCTGATACATCCCAACTCCAATTCAACATACATTGGGCCTCCATAAAAGCCCAAGTAAGAAGTACTCTAATTAACAAAGCAACTTATCATAAGATGTTACACAAGTCTAAAGAAGACAAAAAAAAATGATTTAATAAATTAGAGACAGAACTCTAACTATGCTATAACCAGAAATCTGAACACCAGTTTGATTACCTTAAAAAGAAATTATACCTACTACATGCAAATCGCTTATCTTTTCATGAACTAAGAAGCCTGGCCTACTACATGGAGTTGTCAGAAATTCTATCTAAGTTTTTAGCAAGACTCATAATCCAGAGAAAAACATCTCCTAACATAACCAAAATCAATCATCAGGGAAAAACATATTTTTCAAGTCAGGAAATAATCTAGGCATTTGAAACCTTATATTTCCAAGTTTATGGCCCACAACCACCCCTAATTCAGGATCAGGAATTAAACCAATTTCTAAATTAATTACAGTTCCCAAAGTTCAACCGACCCCAACAAGATTCCTTCAATACCCCGAATACCCAAAAAGAAATAATTACGGTAATGAAAAATCTTAAACTTGCACCTGATGGGTTCCTCACTAAATTTTATAAAAGTTTCAGCCAAAAAATCTCAACAATTTTACTTCACCTGTTTAACTATATAAAAGACAAAGGTATCTTAGACTTGTACCTTAGCAGCTCTAAAACAATCTGTATTCTTAAAGAAAACACAGATTCCAAAATTCCATGTAAGTATAAACCTATTTCTTCAATCAACAAGGACATTGACATTTTCACTACAATAATGGCTAATAGACTAAAACAGATTATCCCTAGTATTTTATCACATAATTGATCCAGATTCATCCAATTTCAACAGACTTGTTATAATACGCTTACCATAGATGATATGATAACTTTATCTAACCAAAAGCACACTCCATTATTCACCCTGGTAATTGATGCCTCTAAAGGTTTTGATAGACCTAACCTAGATTTCCTTTGATCTGTCCTATCCCACTTTGGCATACCCCCTAAATTTGTTCATTCTATCAAGATTCTGTACTCTAATGCTTTCCACTTGGACTGATATTAAAAATGGAATAAGACAGGGATACCCACTCTCCCCCTACCTATTTAACTTGTACATACAACCACTATTCCTTCTTATCACACAAAAACCTACCATCATATTCCCATTCTCTACAACACTAGGATCCCGTTATCTGCTTTTGCAGATGATTTAAACCTATACCTTACACTACCCAGTTCTGATAAACAAAAAATTCTGAACTTGATAAACACCTTTTTTGATATTCTGTAACTACAAACTAAACTTAGAGAAATCCTCTATCTTCACAATTAACCCATCATGCCAACTGTCTGTATATCCACTGACAGCCGAAACCAAAATAAAAACGCCCAAAATATTTAGGAATGCGTTTTCAAGACTCAAAACTGTTCTACCGAAACAATCTTACAAAGTTATGGCTAACTTTTCAACAGGACCTATTGATATGATAACTTTATCTAACCAAAAGCACACTCCATTACTCACCCTGGCAACTGATGCCTCTAAAGCTTTTGATATTCCTAACTTAGAGTTCCTTTGCTCTGTCCTACCCCACTTTGGCATACCCCCAGAATTTATTCATTCTATCAAGATTCTGTACTCTAATGCTTTCCTCTTGGACCGATATTAAAAATGGAACAAGACAGGGATACCCACTCTCTAGAAGACCCAAACTTAACACTTGAGGATGTTAATACTTGTAAATCTCTTTGAATCCTATTGTTAATGAAAAAAATGATCTGCAATACATACAAACTTATAGTCTCACTCAGATACCAGAATGAAATGCAAGTATTGGTCGACCTTAATACAGCAATCTCAACCTATCAAAAAATCTGATCTATTCAAATAACCTCAAAATTTATCCCCTTTAAAAACCTTAAATACACACAACTAATGATACTAAATAATGCATACTACACTCCAGCTATATTAATTAAATTTAACCCTACAACCCCTCCATTCTGTCCTCACTGTGACCATCAGAAGGCAGATCTCCTTCATATGTTTTGGATCTATAAATGCTCCTACAAACTCTGGGGGTCTCTAAGATTCAAAGAGCAAAAAATGGGTTATGAGAAAACTACCCTTTCCTGAGAATTCACTATGTTACTTATTCTCTGCTTGATTTAACAAAACTACAACTACGTATAGTAGTCACACTATTTACCCAAACTACATTCTGTATCATAGCAATAACTCAATGAAGTAAAGACAGCAAAAAAACACACCAGTGGAGCTGTAGTACTGCTGAAAAGAATTAAATGTGTTCTGGTACCTCGGCTTAAAAGCCTTCAAAGGAATAATTACTAAACATCCAGCAGTATAATTTTATTCAAAATGAATAATCACATCCAATCAACCAATTACAAAAATTTAAAAAGACAGTATACCTTAGTAATCCTATAAATATGTGTACACTCACTATAAAAAGTGGAAACCTAATCAAACTATTAAATGTTTACATTAATTTCCAAATTTAAGCCTTTTGAGGTTAGTGTACCAACATTCAAAATAAATCTGCTCTCTAAATATAATAAATTAGAAGAAAAACTTCCTCTTCTCACAGATGATGGCTTAGCTAATACACACAAAAAATAAAGAATCATCCAAGCCCCCATGAATGTTATGAAAATGTTCAGCAAAGGGACCATCTAATCTATAATTCCTAATACCCCTAAATTCTCAAGAATACAAGTTTTTATCATTCATTTAGTCTGGCCAACATACCATTTAACTGGAGAACATCCACATGCCAGAATATAAACTACCCTGTTAAATGGAAAGTGTTTGTGGAACATCTTAAGTTTAATGTTTTGATATTAATTTTGTAGCTAGAATAGAAATTATGGCTATAGATTTCTTAGATGTCCATATCACCAAAACCAGCGATGGAACCCTAGGTACACGGCTATATAGGAAACCTTTCACCAGGAATTCTATTTTACAAGCAGATAGTTGTCATTTGAGATATACAATACGGAACATACCTAAATCTCATTTTCTGAGATTACGACATACTTGCAGTAAAGATGATGATTGTCAAACTGAAGTAGAGAAAATGTGAAAGAGATTTGTTCAACGGGGTTATAGCAGACAACATATTAGAAAGGAAGAACAAAAGGCATTCTAATTAAAATGAGAATTTATACAGCACGATTCACTGAAGGTAGAATTCAAGGTTGAGCAATCTAAACCCAGGTTAATAACTACACATGGTACCAGTACTTATAAAATATGTAGTATCATTGATAAATATTGGCACATTCTTAAAACTGATGAGTTTTTTGATGAATGTCTTGGAGAACATTGCCACTATGGATATAAATGTGGTAGGAATATTGGTGAACCCCTATCATGGTATAAAAAATGGATGCAAACAAATATGAAGTTAGTACCATTAGAGGGAGTAATCCATGTGGAAATTGTATATATTGTAAAGTTATCTTGAAGTCTAAGTCATTTACTTCTACTAATACATCAAAGGTTTTCAAGATTAGACATTTGATTACATGCCGAAGTGAATGGATTGTTTATATGGCAATATGCCAATGTGGAGCTTTTTATGTGGAACAGACCTCTAGGTCTTTTAAGAGTAGGATAGTGGTACATTTCAGTGACATTAAATGTCAACGTAAAAGGAGTGCCCTTTTCAAACATAAAATGGAACATACATCTGCAAATTTTGTTTTTCATGGGCTTATAGGTTTATAGGTTGGTACTAGGCTATCGGCCATAGGGGCTATACAAGCCTAACCATAACAATTCCCTGGCTATTTCTTCCCACACTATTTACTTCCCTGGACCCCTGTCTGGCAGGGTGACTGACGTGATCCCCGGGGTGAATTTCCTTTCTCCCATCCAGTCGTCAAGGTTCTTTTTGAAAAGGGCCAAAGAGGCACTATGCTTGACATGTATGGGCAGTCTATTCCAGAGTCTGGGGAATCTCTGTGGCAGGAACCTATCCCTCCAGCATGTTTTGTTTATTGTGATGAAAAGGTTTAGATCCCTGGAGTGTGCGGCTCTGAGGGATTGGGATTTCTTTAAGTGTAGCATGTCCATCAGCTCTGGGTTTGAAATGGCCTTGTATGTTAAGCAGAGATCGCCTCTGAATAGACGATATGTGACAGAGTATAGCTGGAGTTTTTTAAGGCGGTCAGTGTAGGGCATCTGCTTTAGGCCTGTGATTCTTTTAGTGAGGTATTTCTGCAGCCTTTCCAGTTGTTGCAGATGTCTTGACAGGTACATACCAAACGGGGTGTTGTATTCTATAATGGGTCTAATGAGGGATGATTACAGTGTGACATTGACCTCTTTTTTCTGGATGAAAAGCCCTTAGTGATGAGGTGTGCCACATAGAAGGATTTCCTGACTGTTGTGGCGATGTGGTTATCGAAGGTGAGACCACTGTCCACCTGTGTCCCTAAGTTTCTTATCACACTTTCAGTGTTTAGTGTACTGCCACCTATGTGGTACTTCACAGGTACATGTTTTTTTCCCAAAGGGGATAACTATACATGTCTTGGTATTGAGCTTGAGCCCATGGCTCTGGCACCAAACATCTGTTTCTGTAAGGCCCTTTTGTAGAGTATCCACATAATTTGGGGATTCAATAATGGCTCCCAGTTTGCATTCATCTTCGAACTTTGTTAGCCAGAGTCCCTTAATGTTGGCCTGTACTTTAGAAAAGTAGATGCCAAACAAGAGCGGTCCCAGGATTGAACCCTGAGGTACTCCACTTGTCACATATCTGGAGCTGGATTTGGAGTCGGCTACTTTTACAGTGTGGGTTCTGTCAGTAAGTCAGTTGGCAACCCATCAAGTAACGAAGGGATTAATGCCCAGCTTAGTAAGTCTATCTATGATTCCAGAGTGGAGGATGGTGTCAAAGGCCATGGTGAAGTCAAGATATGCTGTGTGGACTGCCTTACCCATGTCCACAGCTCTGGAGACTGATTTGAAGAAGTTAATCAGGTTCAGAAGAAAAGATCGTCCCTTCACAAACCCAAACTGGGTGGAGTCCAGTGTTTGAAGGTTGCCAATGTCTTTGTTTATAAGTTCCATGATAATACTTTTCATGGCCTTGTACATCAGCCTCATCAGACTGATGGGGCGGTAGTTCCCAGGATCCAAGGTGGATCACCACTTGTAGAGTGGGATAACTGTAGCTGTGCGCCACTCAGTGGGCACAAAGCCTTAGGTGAAGCTATGATTAAACATGATACTTAAATGAGGTGTCAGTTAATTTTGTAGTTCATGTAATACACAGCCTGGGATGGCATCTGGTCCAATGGATGCTGTATTCTTAGCTTTGGAGTGTGTGTTTTTTTACCTGTGTGGCCATTATTACCGGAATTTAGCAATCTTATGGTATTGAGATGGGGAGTTTAGGGGATGAGAGGGGGTGAAGTTGGCACTGAATTGATCTGCCAGGATATTGGCAATATCCTTGGGATCAGTTTATTTAATGCCATTCTGTTGTAGTTCAGAGCAGATCTGAGCATTGCTATTTAGATTCTTGACAGAGTTATAGAATGCCTTGTGGTTGTCTTGGAATCTTTGGCAATTTTATTTTCATAACTAGCTTTGGAGGATTTTATGAGGGAGCTTCTTACTGAGGCTGGTAAGGGAGGTTTTTGCATACTGGGATTTTCCTCTTTTCTGCAACAGTTTCTTCATTTTGTTGTGAAGTTTGTTTATGGCAGGGAACCACTAGATTGGCTTTTTTTTTGGAGGAGAGCATCTTGGTTCTATTTAGGATTGCACGATTCATGCATGAGTGGATGTGCACATACAGTGCCTCAGTGTAGGATTCAGCAGTCAAACTTTCAGTTCCTGTTTGCATGGGTGTCATGAAGTTTGTCACTTCTGACTTGAGTAGCATGAAGTTGGCTTTGGAGAAGTTTTTTTATGGAGGTTTCCTTACTGGGTGGTGGGGGTTGGGATGTGGATGTTAAGGGTGATTAGCTTATGGTCAGACCTGACCAACAAGGAGGTGACCACAGGTGTGGTGCATCGATTTCCCATGTTGGTAATGACCAGGTCTAGGATATTGGAGCCCCTGGTGGGACAATGGATTAGTTGATCCAGGGCATTGGAATTTATGAATTCCAAGAACCTTTGGGCAAAGGTGTTGGTACATGAGTAGTTTTCCCAGTTAATGGCAGGGTAGTTGAAATCACCCAGTATTAGGGTGTTTGGTTGTATCTTACTATTTTCCAGTACGTTTAGAAAGGTGTAGTGAGAATCTTGGGGCATGGTGGGAGATCTGTATCAAGCTACAATTTGGATTGCAGTCTTACCTACTGTTAGTTGCACCTGGAGAACTTCAGATGCATTGCGTTGGGCAACTAGCCTGGTGGTGTGAATATCCTTGGTGAATATGAACACTCCTCCACCTTTAGTGCTTTCGTCCTGGTTTGGTGGCCGAAAAGTGTGGTAAGAGTTGTAGCCTGGTATTGCAGGGTTGCTCTCTGCAGCCTTGAACCAGGTCTCAGTTACTGCACAGATATCGATGTTCTCCATTTTTAGGAGTGCCTCGAGAGAGTGCATTTTGAGGTTTAGACGTCTAGCATTGAGTAGCATTACCTTCAGAATTTGCATGCTTGCACCGGTTATGGTGCTGATTTTGTCCTTTGAACTTTGACTAAAAAAGGCACTATAGGAGTGGCAAGAGCCTTAGCCAGTAACCTGAATCCCAGGGGTGACAGGTGCAGACCATCTCTGGCAAAGGATCGTGGTCTGTCGATCATGTCGTCCCAGGCAGACAGATACTGGATCCCCTTTGAATGCCACCAGAAGCTTAGCCAAATGTTGAAGACAATCATTTTGTCCTTATATTGTGGTATCATTCTGAGCAAAGGCAGGATGCTACTCAGGGCTAGGGTCATACCTGCCTGGGCCACATGATCCGAGAGCTCTTCCATGTCTCTTTTCATGTAGTCCAAGGAGGTATGTCTCAAGTCATTCACTCCAACATGGAGGTATTGATTCCTTATGGAGGACAAATCTTTCAGAAGTTGATAGACACAGAATTCTAGACAAAAAAGAAAGACTTTGGATTATAAATTTGGGTGTACTTTATAAACCTGGTTTGAATGAACATCTTTAAAAGTATTTATTTATTTATTTGAGTAGTATATATTTATCCAAAGCCTTTCTGCTGTTCATGATTTATTGTTATATATATAAAGAAATATTTTCCCTAAAAGTGGTTTGCAACATGCATGGGTTTGCTAATGTGTTTGTACACATGTATATTTATTTTTTATTTTTGTAAGAAGGAGTAGGCATTTTCATGTGTTAAAGATTCATGTACCTTTAAAATTTGGGTATGTAAAGAGAATGGATGGCAGGGGACTATACTATTCCACTGATGACTCCAGGGGGCGAAACTGGTTTGGAGTTTCTTGTTTGCTGTGACTGTTTGTCGGCCAGGAGTATTTGCTAGAATTAAATATTGTTGAAAGATTATCTTGCCATTATTTATTCCCTTTTAGTCCTGAAGTATTGTGGTTTTGGTGGTGCTGGACTTACATTTTGGTGTTTTATATATATATATATATATATATATATATATATATATATATATATATATATGTATATGTAGATATATAGATATGTACACACACACATGGGTCTACTTTGATTCACTGAAAACTCATTTCACTGAATTTCAATTCACCCTCAAAAAATCGCTGAAAGCTCAAATCACTGAAAACTCATTTCACTGAATGCAAGTACCGTTGGGCAAAGAAAACATATATGCCCTTTTCCCCACTGTAGTGTGATCCTGTAGTTAGTATATATAGTTGGGGGGTGTGAGGGGCACGGCCCCTCACATTGAGGGTGTGGGGGGTGTATCCCCTCTCGTACTTAGCTTTTATATTTATGAATCTTATTTCACTGAAAGCTAACAATATAAAACCAAAATAGGTGGGGGGGCTACACCCATCACACCCCCAAATTTGGGGACCTGTGCCCCCCACATACCCACAACTATATATATTAACTCCAGGATTGCACTACAGTGAGGGAAAGGGCATATGAGTTTTATTTGCCCAACAGTTCTTACATTCAGTGAAATGTGATTGAGTGAAATGAGTTTTCAGTGACTGAGCTTTCAGTGATTTGGTGTGAGTGTTTTGAAAGTCAGTGAAATGAGTTTTCAGTGAATCAAAGTAGACTCCACACACATACATACAAAGATACATAGTTATAGATAGTGCATGCCTTCCTGCAGTATCTGAAACTCTGCATTGCATTCGTGCAACAGGTCAGTGTTGTCTGCTTCATTCATTCATTCATTCATTTACTTATCAGTTAATTTGCAATTTGCTTGCTAAGCCTACCAGAGTGAGCAACCTATTATCACCAGAAGCCTAGGGAGAATTGCTATAACAATATATGCCAGTACATTCACAGTAGAAGATTCAGTTACACATTCTGCAGGGAGTATTAAAAACATAGATGGTGGTGATACACAATAACTTATATATGAATGCAGCTTGTATAGGGTATCAGGGTACAGTCAGCAAGTATTCGGCAATGTGAGGATCTGGATTGTTTATTAGGAAACAAAAAAAGAAAGAAAAGAAGAAGTTCATAACAAATAACAAGGAAGAAAAAGAAAATGATTAATATCTGTAAAGCAAAGAAAATATGAACTAAAAAGGACACTGCTTACAGGTTACAGGGAATGATATTATTTTTCTATCAGAAAACCTTCTGTCTACAGAAAAAGGTATCATTTTCCAGAAAATAAGGTAGAAAAAATGGGTTCCTATCAGCATCTCGAACGTTGACAATATCGAATGTGACATCGTCGATGCGAGAATGCCGAAAGTGCAGAAGATCGAATGGTTAAACAGAAATCTCTGTAAGGGGAGATTTCTGTTTACTACAATGTAGTGCGGTCTCGGAGTTGGTATACTTAAGTTGTAGGGGTGTGGGGTTTTGGGGGGCTTGCCCCCCTACCTACACCCTTTAGTTTTTTTTTTGTTTTTGTTTTTTGTTTTTTTTTATATCGCCATTTGAAAATTTAATAGTTCGATAATTTCAGGTCGATATTTTGTGATTCGAACTATTACATTTTCGATATGCTGGTATAGACCCGAAAAAAAAGGCAAGGGGCAGGTGAAAAGGAAGAAATGAAAACTGAATGTGGAAGGACTGAAGAACATTAGTGTAAGAAAAAAGAAGGGAAAGACAGACAGATGTTGACTACATGACTCAAGCTGTGGATTTACAATGCCAGCTGGATGAAAATTTAATACACAGTGAAAACAGTGGGATTAATAAGACTAATGGTGATGAAGATCTGTCCTTTGAAGCAATTGATAGAGCAGACATTATTGTATTAGAAGTTGAAGATTCTTCAGAGCTGGTCAACAAAGATATTCTTGTAATTGGAGATTCAATTAATAGAGGAACCGATACTTATATCTGCAGAGAAGATTATGAACATAATACTGTTATGCTTGCCTGAAGCAAAAATAGAAGATGTGAGACAAGCCTTGGAATGCCTTAATGTAAGGAAGTATGGATCTGTTTTTTTTTTATGTTGGTACAAATGATCTCATCTGCAAGGATTCTCCGAATGTTAGTAGGGACCTTACAGCCGTCTCAAATAGTATAGCTTGTACTGATGTTAGGACTTATTTTTCACAAATGACCTATAGAAAGAATTGTCAGGTCACCATGAATGGAAAGATTTTTTGGGTAAATACCTACATGGAAAAAATGACCTGTTTTAAAAAATGGAAATGTGTAGAGCATCCAAGTCTAGTTTTGGGCACACGTGCTCATACAGGATGGCGTGCCTTTGTCAAGATAAGGGAAGAACATTTTTTTCAGCAGATATTTTGCAATATTTGAGAAACACTAGGCAGGATTTTGCCAGGTCCAAAATTTAACAGTTCACAGACAACAACATTTGATGCTTCGCTGATGATTGTTAGTGCTTGGAGCATTAATAATAAAGTTTTTTTATTAGAAAATTTGTTACATTCCCAGAAGATTGATGTTGTTACTGTTTGTGAAGCATAATTAAAGAACAATTACTGGAAACCAGTTCTGTCAGGGTAAAATGTTTTTACTGTAACAGATATTCTAACAAAAAATCAGGTGGAGGTGTTATGATAGGGATTAAACATAGTAATGAGACCTGTGATTATTACAATTCAGTGATAACACCAATATTATAGACTGCATAACTGTGACAATAAGACAACCCTGGAACATATAACAATTCTTGGAGTGTATAGACAACCAAAGACATGTTCAGATCACCTAGAGGAATTCATGCATTTCTTGTGTGAAACACAGGAGGGAAGAATAATATTAGCTGGGGACTTGAATTTACCAGAAAAAGGTTGAAATAACATTGATTCAACATTAGTTAGGAAAGTATTCACAACATATATTCAGGAACAAAAATTTCTTCAGATTGGAAAAAAAAGAACTACCAGTGGATAGAACATACTAGACTTTGTTTATGTTCCTAAATAAATTACTTTTACTTCAAGTCAAGTTTTACCACCGTTGATGTGGAGTGATCATGGGGTTATAAAGGTAAATTTGCTGCTAGATAATTCTACCAAACTGAAATCTACATCAATGCACAGAAGGTTAATTACAAATTATATGGAAACAAAACAGTTACTATGAAAAACTAACTGGAGTTCAGTGGAAAAACTGCAGATGGAATACGAAAAGTTTTGAAAGAGAAACTGTTTGAGTGGAAAAAAATGTTTAACATCAGGATTTAGACATACAATGTTGGGGGAATATATATATATCCATAAGAGCAAGATATCTTACTGAAAAGAGAGACAGAAATATAATAAATGGAAGAGAGGTTGTACTACAACATTGAAAACCGAAATAAATAATCTAGACAAACAGATTAATCACAGTGTTGAGACAGGATCAAGAAAATATATTGAGCATAATAGGAAACCTTTTTATAGATACATATGATGTGGAAGGAATCAAGACATACAAATTGATAAACTGTGTGCAGATTCTAAAATTTATTCTCAGACTCAATAGATTTTAGATATATTTACAAAATCTTATGCAGAATAGTTTGGCTCCACAAAAGAGGTGATAAATTGTCCTAGTGATATCCAGGTAACCTCAGATACTGTAATCAAATTAGATTATATTATAAGAAAGAACTTTGGAAACTGGATCTAAACAAAGCATAGGGAGGAGACAGAATTCATACCAATGACCTGAGAACACTTCAGGAAGATCTTACGGTACCATTATATCTATTATTCACTATAGCATATAAATATGGGGAGATTCCTCAAAATTGCCGACATGCACTTATTAAACCTGTCTGTAAGGGAAGGGGAAGAGGAAAAACCAAGATTCATATAGACCCTTAAATCTACGTTCATGTTGTGGAAAAATAATGGAGAAAGTAATATTGGTAAGTTATTGTCAGAATTGTATGGGTTGGGACTTGAAACCATATATTAGCATGCATATGTTGAAAACAGATCTATTATGACATTTATTATGATGTTCTATAAAAATATAACAACAGCTATGAATTAAAAATTGTGATGTGATGTAATCTATATAGGTTTCACTTCAGCATTTGACATGGTCATACATAACATACTGATCAATAAATTAGAACAGCTAGGTGTACTCTTGATAAGATGTATAGCTGCATGGCTTACAAATTGGACATGGCAAGTATCATACAGCAACTGGACAGATGAAATCCTTGGACACAGTCAGAGTCCCTCAGGCTCTGGCCTAGGCCCTTGCTCATTTACTTTGTATCTTTCGGACCTAACCTTTTCATCTGAGGTGTTCTACAATCTATATGCAGACCTGAAACTGGGTAAACTGATTACATGTGTTAGAAATAAGGCATGTCTGCAAAATAACTTGACTAAACTGACCATTTGGGCATAGGAGAATATGTTGATAAATACATCAAACACTAAGCATATGAGACTTCGGAGACATAAATTGAAAGGTGAATATTTAATACAGCACACAGTGACTGAAACTTAGATTAATTTAAGGACCTGGGTATATGGGTAGATCCACCTATGAGTTTTTCTAATCATATCAACCATTTGGTTAATGATAGTTATTGAACTATAGGTTGTACAAAAAGATTTATAAATTCTAGGAAATCAAAAATGATGAAGTCATTGTTAGTTACATTATATGTTTAATGTTTCTATAATGTATTGTTTTAATAGAGTTTCATCTTTAAGATAATTGCATAATTAATTAATTAATTGAGTGAAGATTTACTATACAAAGTGTTTAGTGCGAAAGAATTTTTATTCAGTGTGAAGACGTCTTTGTAAGATGAAAGTGCTTACTCAAGGTACTGCTTATCTTGGTGAATAAAGGCTGCTGTGAGGATTTTATCCTTTGCTGCTTGATTTCGTTGGTTTTGTTGCTGAATTATCAATTTTATTGCATTTACATTATACGTAAACTTGAGTATGGAATAACAATATGGAAACCCTATAAGAAAACAAGCATGAGTAAACTTGAATGAGTACAGCGGAAATATATGAAGGGCATCCACGGATGTGTAAATTTAAGTTAATATGAAAGACTAAAATATCTGAATTTGTACAGTTATCTTTTATGGATATCTAGGAGGAGATTTTATTCGGGTATATAGGACATTTAGAAAAAAACTACCTCTATGAATATTTTGGGTTATCAAAAAATACTAGAGAATCATCAGACAACCTATGTAGAAGGTTCTATAGGAAGGAGAAGTGAAATAACTGGTTCTCTGACAGAGTAGCTGATGCATAGAACAGACTACCAAATTACAATAAAGCAAGTGCTAGTTTAGATATGTTTAAGAACAGTCTGGACAGTTATTATGGGAACAAGTGTTTTGGTATATTGACAAGCTAGAAGGGCATGCCGTGCTTGGAATACTTGTATGCGTATATATGTAGGCTACAAGTATTCTGAGTGCAAACAAAAATAATTGCCAATTGAGAGAAAATCCACATGGAGAAGATATTACTGTTAAGAGTTCAAAAAGATAACGTGATTTGATAGGGTAGCATCTCCAATCAAGTTTAGGAATACTGAAAATCACATGCAGAATAACAGGAGAAGTTTGTAAGTTTGAGAAGTTGGTTGTATCATGTGCTAGAATGTGGGTGTATACAGTAAAAGGAGTTGGAATAATTCAGACAGGGAGCTTAAGTGAGAATTTAGTGTATTACATGGTAATTGGGAAGAATCTGACATTTTAGGAGGAAGTAAGAAAGAATAGTTTAGCATAGTTTAGGAGTAGCTAGGCTGTTAATTCAAAGTAATAGGATCAAGGGTATTTCTAATACACACAGTTGGACATTCTAGTTAGCCTGTACACAAGAAAAAGGAGAAAGAACATCTTCTGGAAACTGTAAGGAAAAATGTGAATCTATTTATTTATTTTTTAAAGGTGTGGTGGTTGTCTAGTTTCCTTAATTCTGTTGCCATGCTGGCATACAGTTCTGTAATTTGTCTTTGCTGATTGAGCGTAAGGAATACCTATTATTGATGGATTTTTGGAGCTTTGTTATGTTTAGCTCTTTTTATTTGTAGATTTATAGTGTTTAACAGGTTTATAGGTATGTGCTAAGCTAATGACCACTAGGGGCTTTTTAAGCACAGCCATGCATCACAAATCTCTGCAAATTCTTGTACCCTTGATAACTATAAGCAGGAGCCTGGGAGATGGACCATTTACAGCTGCTTGTGTCAGTGAGAGACATAGGTGCCAAACTGGGGATGAATTTCCTGCTCCCCATCTAATTGTCAGTTACTCTTGAATTTGATTTTTCAGGAAATCTGCTTCACATAGATGAGCAGCCTGTTCCAGAGAAGGGGTAGTCTCTGTGATACATACCTGTCTCCTCAGCAAGTCTTTTTTAAATCACAGGCAAGGTTTATATTTTTAGAATGGGTAATTCTGATGCTGTTTGTTTTACAGATATGCAGGTGGTCCATCAGGATATGTCTAACAATGCCTTGTATGCAAGGCATAGATCTCCCATCAGTAGCCTGTATGAAACAGAATACAGGCTTAGGGCTCTGAGGTGCCCTGCATATTTCATGTTACTTACGCCCTGCATTCTTTTCATGAGGAGCCTTTGTGGACATTCCATTTGTTGGATATGCTTGGCTAGGTACATTGAAAAGAGGATATTGTACAGATAGATCTAATGAATGTTGAATACAATGTAACAATGACCTGCTTGGTCCCAGATGGTCATACCTTTGCTTATAAGTTGCACAACATCGAATGATTTCCTCACTGCTGTAGACATGATGGTCAAAGGCTAGATTACAGTCTATGTGTGTCCCCAAGTCCTTGACTACTGGGTCAGCTCTTAGGGTGTGTTGTCAATACAATAGTTACCAGGTGTAGATGACTTCCTGAAGGATACTGTTATTCATTTCTTGGCATTTAGTTTTAGTCCATGGCTTTGACACAAGTTATTTTTCTGACTCTGCCATTCCTAGAGGACATTAGTGCCCGTGGGAGATTCCTTGACTGCTCCTAATTTGCAATCATCTGTAAATTAAATCAGCCAGAGGCCCTTGACAATGATCTTGACTTCAGAGAAGTAAATGCCAAAAAGGATCAGTCATAGAATGGATCCCTGAGGGAGTAATGATTGGCCTCTATGTAGTGGCTGACTCCTGAATTTTGACTTCCTGGTCCTGTCTATGAGCCAGCTGGCTATCCACCAGGAGACATAAGAGTTTATATCTAACATCTTGTGTTTGGCAACAGTGTCTGAGTGTGGAGTACTGTGTCAAATGCCTTAGCCAAGTCAAGATAGGCAGTACAAACCATTTTGCCATCATACATTGCTTTGTTGACCTTCTGAAAGAAGTTCACCAGTTGAGTAGGCATAACCTGCCCTTGATGAAATCAAATTGGGTTTGGTCCAGTGTTTGTGGGTTTTCTATATCATTACTGATCATTTTCATGATAATTCTTTCTATGCCTTTGCATATGAGACTAGTGAGACTTATAGGTCAGTAGTTTCCAGGGTCTGTAGATGACCCGAGGGATGACTGTTGCTATTGTCCTTTTGTGAGGCACAAAGCCTGTTTGGAGGCAACAATTAAATAGCAGTTCCAGAGGCCCTGATAGGTTGTGTTTCATATTATTTAGAAGGCAACCTGAGGTATTGTCTGGGCTCATCGATGGAGTCTTTTTGGCCTTAGAGATTGCAATTGAAGACTTGTTCTCTAGTGATAGTAGGGGTGTTATATTTGATAGTATTTCCTGAGAGTGAGGTTGAGAGGGTGAGAATGGTAAAGTTTGAGATTAATTTTTCTGCCAGTAGGTTTGCTATATCTTCTGCCTCAGTATAGGTAGCTCTGTTTACAATGAGCTCTGCACACAATTGTGTATTGCCTTTGACACTGCAGATATATCTAAAGAATGGCTTGTGGTTGTCCTTGGCCTGTGAGGCCAAATTTACCTCAGATTTGGCTTTGGTAAACTTTATTTCTCATCTAAGTTGTTTAATTTGATGTGAGTGTTTTTATCCTACTGGGTGATAAACCTCCTAATGTTACCATGACTTTCTTCCTTCTGTCATACAGCCAGTTCATGATTTGATTCAACCAGGGTGGCTTGTTTTTTGACTTAGCTCTTTTCTTCTTCCTGGTGGGTACAGCTACCTGTATAGGGGTTCTGTGGATAGTTAGCATAGGCAGCAGTGTTCTTATGGTTTGTAAGTGCTTGACATTTTGCCAGATTAACACTTAATAGCAGGAAGTTAGCATTTGTGTAGTTCCTGAGAATTCTATGGCTTGCTGGGTATCTAGGCTTTATTTTTCTTTCAAAGGAGACCATTTTGTGTTTTGACTTTACAATCTGGTCTAGGGAGTTTGTGTTTACAAAATCCAGGGGTCTCTGTGTCTGCACATTTGATGTTATATATGATTCCCAGCTAACAGTAGGGTAATTAAAATCACTCAAGAATAACGTATCGGGTTGGATGGTGACTGTTTCCGGTAGGATTAAATACATGTTATGGGTTTTCTGGATCGTACAGAGGACCTATAGCTTGCAAGAAAGTGGTATAGGATTTTGCCTGCGGTGATTTCAATATGGAGAAGCTTCAGGTGTGATGTTCTGTTTGACAAGCCTTGAGGCATATTTATTTTTGATGCATATCAAGAGACTTCCACCTTTAACACCTGTCTATGTAGTAGCCGGTCTAAATGTGTTGAAGGCATTATATCCTTTTACTGCTGGTATACTCTCCAGAGCTTCAAACCATGTCTCAGTGACTGCACAGATGTCGACATTCTCTAGATTGAGGAGAGCTTTTAGGGAGTGGAGTTTTTTTTTCTTTGTTTGTTTAGACTCCTAGCACTGAGCAGTAACACCTTTAGATTTTCTTGGTTTTGATTGGTTATGTCAGAAATATTTTTAGTTTGGCATTGCTTAAATAAGGCACTATGGTATAGGACAACGTTTTAGCTAATATTAGAAAGCCTAAACAGAAGAGATCCAGACAGCCCTGGCAAAGCAGCAGGGTGTGTTGACCATCTCCTTCCTACCTGACAAGTATTGCACACCCTTAAAATGACACCATAAACCAAGCCAACTGTTAAAGTCAGTCATCTTCTGTTTGTATTGTAGCGTCATCCTAGAAGGTAAAATGCTGCTCAATGCTAGACTCATACCAGTCTGGGACACATATTCCAAGATCTCCATGATGTTTCTCTTCATATAGTCTAGGGAGGTATGTCTCATGACATTTACACCCACATGGACTATAACTGGGTCATACTGGTACTTGTGGGCCAATGACCTGAGTGCATGTGTAATGTGGCAGATTCTGGCCATTGATAAGCAAATGACTGTGACTTTCTCCTTATGTAGCCTGGTGATAGGGATATCAATGTTCTCACAGTGGAGTTCCAATGACCAGAATGTTGGATTATGTGGTGGCTTGCCTTATGGGCTTAGAAGTAGAGGCTCCATGAGATGTGGCTGTATGTGTTGATGTGGGTCTTTTTTTAAAAGGTGCTTATGGGACTTCTGAGAGTATTTGTTATGTGCACTTCCTCTAGGATGTCTTTGGGATTTATGAAGATTACATTTAAGTCCCTCAGAATATGTGGATCTATATGTATGCTTTGAACTATGTGTGATGGGTATAGCATGTGTACTACTGACAGTCTGCTTGACTTTAGGAGCGTTTTATGTAGAGCTTTGCCTCCTGATGTTGTGTAAATACATCAGTCACATATCTTACCAGTGTGTTCTGAAAATTAGCTGCCTGTCAGGAAACATGACATAATTTCTACATTACCTCAGGATGCCCATATCCACCATGCTGTTAATGAAGATAGTGGGAAAGTTCATATCCATAGCATCAGGCCTTTTTTTGTTGATTAGATGGTTGTGGAGATAATTTAAAGTAATGGTTTGCAACTCTGGGGGCAGTGATTGTCACTGCAAACTATTTGCCCTGTGTGCAGCTAGGTATTGGTAAAATTTCAAGAGTGGTTTTAAAGAAAAAATGTCAACTCAAGGTGTCTACATCTATACAGGGCACTCTCAGACAGTTAAGCGGAAACTAATAAGAATGTGATGATTTATGGTTGAAGTATTCAGGAGGTTATTCTGAAGTTAGATTAGACAGCAGCTAGTAAAGCAGTATTTAGTGAAAAGAAGGAATTAGTATTGTCAAGAATGATGAAAAGAGGGGATCCACCTGATTCGCTATTGCCTGGCTACTACTACTGCTGGTCTCACCACTGCTTCATGCTGCTGGAATACAATGCCCGTTTGCTTTTTCTTCTCACTAGAAGCAAAACAGTAGCACCAATCCCAAGATGAGAAGCAGGCCACAGGCTCTTTGATGATCAACAGTCTTATCCCAGATGATGCAGGGGTCTGTAAGTTTGTTGTAGCCTTTTTTTAGCAGATGCCTGGAATAGCAACTAGACCAATCAGGAAGGTCCCGTGCAGATACTCACTGCCCAACCCCTGCTCCTCTTCTCATTGGAACAAAATATAAGCACATATAAGCTGGTTTCAGGTTTTCCAGTGATCGGCAGTCTCCAGGAAATAATGTCCCTGTGCTCCTTCTTTCACCTGAAGCAAAAAAGAAGCACTAATCCCAAGATGACTACTGACAAGCAGAATGTGGGCTCTCCAATAATTGGTGGTCTTGGAAAAGATATTGGAGATTTTAAGTGTAAGATGGAAAAATGGGTTAATATCATAAAAGCTGCAGTGAACACTAAACATTTTGATATGAAAGAGGGAGTAACTCAGGGTTTAGCACTCCAAGGGGAGATCCACTAATTAAAAAAAAAAGTAAGATAGATTATAAGGGGGTGGGTACTTAGTATTCTGTGCTTACTGACAATAGCCAAGTGAAGAAAAACTAAGACGCTAAAATAACAGATAAATTTAATCAGGCTACTGTCTTTTTACTTTTCCCGGTTAGGGGTCGCCACAGCGGAACTCCAGTCTGTTAATGATTGGCAGTAGAGTTTTACGTGCTGGCTTGCCAGGCCTAACACACAACCTTCAGCGAAGGAATGCCCATTCACACATGCCGACACACAGAAGACGCTCTAACTGAGAATCGAACGTGCAGCATCTAACTGTGAGGTGACAACACTACTGCAGCACCACCACCGCAGTTAATCAGGCTACTAATATGCAGTAATAAATGAACCAGAATAAAAGCACTTGAACACTTAATATCATACAGCAAAAATAGGGTAATAAAGTAGGAAGAACACAATTATAGCAAATGCAGCTGAATAAAGTATATTTATTCATTTATTTTTAGTAGAGAGGGAGGAAGCAGAAGATAGTTTAAGATTAAGAAGCTAAGGGGGTTAGCCTTCCCAATGCTCTCTCTGTACTCAGTAGACTGAGCTGATGAGATGGGACAGGGAGGAGTGTCCAACATCAAAAAAGCAAGGGGGGGATTCCTTCCCAAATCATCTCATTGAGTACTCAGTTGAGTGAGCAAATCAGATGAGAATGGGAGGAGTGACCAAAATCAATTTTACAGCAAGGGCGGACAATGCCAAAGCCACCACCTTTAAAAATACAACAACACCTGGCTGGGAGGGCGGGAGGCTAAAACAAGCAATGCACACAGAATACAGAGGACACATATATAAATGCAGTACAGTACAATCAATTGCAAAATAGTATACTTATCAGTTGGTATATCAGATGGTTATAGAATTCAACAAAGCCAGGTAGTTAGCTCTTCACAAATTCAGACTTTGTACTAGAGGTACAACTGAGAAAATAAGCCTCAGGCAATCAAATAAACACAGAGGTGTCGGTCAATGGCTGAGACCTTACAAGGCTGACTCCAAAGAAAGCAAAAACAACCCCCACCTTAAACTAGCTACTGAACTACCCTGAGAAACAAACAATGCAGACAGAGTACAGAGGACAAATATATTGATCTATAATTTTTAGAGCAACCTGCAGGTTCACTTTTAAGTAGGAACATTGATCTTCCTGTTGACAGCCATATTGGTGTCTGTTTGGGGTGCATATATAAATAGTTCTTACTTATTGCTAAATCTTCATGCAAAGATTTTTTTTAACAGAAGTTAGGTACTGCATCTGGGCCTGATGTTTTCCACTTAGAGGCTTTTCTTAACTTTGTTTCAATCTCTCTGACTGTCACTTCATCTCATTACATATCCCATACCTTTGATCATCTTATTCTTTTTTTTATTTATTCTATCCATTTAGTATCTTTGTTATGTTCAACAAGATCTTCATGGATTCTTCTCCAAAATATATCTGTTTTTTTTTACTTTGTTTCGCAATTCTCCATAAAACTTTTTTTGGGTCATCAATAAATGGCTTATTATGTACTTATCCATTATATTTATCTGTGTATCTTGTAAGTTTTTCTGAATCTGCTGATATTTTTATTCTATTATTTGCAATAGTGCATGACAAATCCTGATCCATTATAATACTGTGCATTGCTTTTATCAAGTCTATCTTTCTAAGTATTTTTGTTGATCTGTTCCCTCTTCTATACTCTTCTAATGGTGACACTTCTTGTCTTAATTGTTTTATAACTTTCTCTATTCAATACTTCGATGATGGTATTCGAGTTTTCCCTTTCCTTCACCGTACTACCTTGTGTTCTTCTGACAGAATTTTATCTGTTATTAATTTAGCTGCACAGTAATATATCCTGTTTACTTCTGTTATATTGCATAGATCTCTATGGACAGTCTTAATTATTGTGTTTGTTTTATCAAACTTCTGACTTTTGGGGTTTTACTGACCTTCTGCAGTCTATTTCTTTCATTTTTTTGCTCTCCATTTCCTGCAGGCATTCTATAGAAAGCTCTATAGCATCTTCCTGTGGCACATTTTCTTCAGTTTTATCCTGTGTCATCCATTGCTCTGTCATATGGGAACTCATAGGCCTATCACTCCTCAACATTGACTGCATCTGAGTTTCCTGTTCCTTCCTTGCTGTCCAGCTTCAAGTGAATGTCTATACTGGTTTCCTGTGAAAGGCTCCAAAATATCTTCATATGGCAACTGATCTATTGCTTCCTGTTCCACTGGTTTCTCCTTAATCTGGATGACCATTGCTCTAGCCTGCTGTGATGTTTCTTAAGATAGATTTTCTACACCAAATCCTTCACTTTACAGGTACACCATAACACCATAACCTTAGTTTCTATTTCTTTAACTTCTCGAATTACTAATCTTCTCTTCTACTTTTCCTCTTTGTCTTGTTATTTTTTGTATTGTAACGTTATCCATGCTCGGATTCTTTTGCCTGTATTTCTCTTCAAATATCTAGTACTGCTCTTTTTGTGTTGATCAGTTTTGCTTTCTCCTTTGCATAAATATTATACCTTATTAAATCTCTTTTTCTTTCTCATGTCCATATTTCTTCTTCAGATGTCACTTGATCTTCCTGTTCTCCTTACATTGGGGACTTGTTCCATCATGCTGTGATGTAATCTGTGTTAGATATTCTACACACTTCACAGGCACTCCATAACTTCATCTTCTATCTTTTTAACTTCTACTTTACTAATATTCTTTTCTACATTCTCTCTTTGTGATATTATTTTGTTTTTATTAGGAAAATTTCCATATCTGGATACCTTTGCCTGTATTTTTCTTTGAATATCTTTGAGTCTGCCTTTTTTGTACTGATTAATTTGGCTTTCAACTTTGCATGAATATTGCATTGTATCAAATCTTTCTTACTTTCTCATGTCCATATTTCCTTTTTATACTTTTCAAAAAGTTCTAGATTTTGTTGTTTATATTTTTGCACTTCCTCAGATGCTTCTTTTTCCAAACAGTTCAAAGTTTCTTGGACTATATAATGTTTTTCACACATCTGTTGTAGTCATGAACGCAAATTTTTATTCAAAGCTTCTGACAGTTTTGATTGTGGAAGTTTTTTTCTTTCCTCTAATTTATATTTTACTTTGTATATCTTGTGTCTGGAAATTCTGGGCTTTTTGCTTAATAGTAACAATACATAATTTCATTTTAATCCTCAACAGCCCTTTCTATTGTCTTTATGGCTCTTCTTTGGTCTATCAGTTTTTGTGATTTTTGTGGACTGCTACTTCCTTTTACAACAGGTGGCCCATCCTCCCACTGGGCATGGCCTGGCCCCATTGCAGGAATGTTTCTGTATTTTGAGGATTCTATGCTGTCATTTTTTCCAGTCCAGGCACCAGTGCACCTACCAGGATCGGGCACTTTTTTATACTGGGTCTTGTGCACCCAGCTATCTTTTTAAATTTTTGACCTACTTTTGTCCATGATGGATGCCATATAAAATACAACCTATATATTAGTGTCATCTTGGATAGATTTTGTGAAAAATAGGGTCCACCTTGTGAGGGCACTCACCAAGAATTGAGAAAGAATTCAGTTTCAGCAATACTGCCCTCCTTTGCTTGCTGACTTCTCATCTCTCCATTCAGACCCCTTACAGTAATTACAATATAATTAATTCAATGATAATGGAGAACTCCAGGCTAAGCATAACTCATGTTTGTAATCATAGACTCAAGTTATGCTCAGTACAGTGTTCTCCATTGTCACATATGCCCTAAGCCCAAGTATTGTGCAATCTTGCCAGTCTTGCACAACTATTGATCATTTGTTTTGTGGACCAAAAGTGTGATGACTTTTAGTTTAAGTTTGCTTAAAAGTTAAACTACAGGCTAATACACTCAAGTGTACTAGCTTTTGATAGCATTTAATCGAAAAGCAAAGCATTTATTGTGTTTTCTGTTCTGTCTGTGAAAAAAACTTGAAAAAACAAAAAATATTCTTGTTCTCCTAACTTTCCTGGCTAGTTTGTTCCAGTGATCAGATTTTGCTGATCCCTGGGCTTTGTCTTGGTTCCTGTACTTCTCCATTTTCTTTGTTTGGTCAGGGGGAAGTTTCTTTACTCACCAGTGGGAGTGGGGAGTACTGAGCTGCCTGTTTGTCCTCAGAGGAGTGGTTTAAGACAGTAACTTGTAGTTCAGTGGCCATTTTGGGTAATTTCCTGCCTTTTCCAGCCCCCTGCTATAAAGCACGCTTTAGCGTGCTTTATGATTGAATGGAGTTGCCACTAGAGCAGCATCGGGCAGCGGTTTAACAAGGTTAAACTTTTTCTGGCTCCATAAAGTCTGTTCTTCATTTTTCCCTTAGAACTGCTCTACTAGTAACCTAAACAGTATATCCCTTGACTAAAAAGCGCAGCAAAAGTTTTTTTTTTTTTTCTCAAAAAAAAAAAAAAAAAAAAAGCTCAGCACTTGTCACTTCTATATTATACAAAGTCCCTCACTTGCGAACCCCCCTCAGGAATACCCACTTCCTTACTAAGTCCTCTCTTATTCAGTCTCATACCTAACTTCTTAATTTTTCTAGCATGTCGAAGGGCCAGATGCTGGCGTCCTCTCCTGCCCAGTTGGTGAATCTGGGAATATTGAGGCAATGTTACAATTGCCTCATGTACACAGACAACCCTCTCCTCCTCCCACATAACACAAATACTTGCGAGAGATGCAGCTATTTAGCCAAACTGGAGGCTGAGCTCTCTCAACTCAGGACTGGCAAGACCAGACAGGAGGAGAAGGCAACTACACACACCACAAAATCAGCCTCACATAATGCTACCACACCACTGAATCAAACACATAAACACACAAAGACATACTCGGAGGCTCTGAGTAAAAATTTACCTAAACAGCAGAGGCCTCCAAAGCAGACACACAAACAACTGCTACCTCAAGACACCCCACAAGCAACACATAAACCACAAAATCAGTGTGCAAAGCAGTCACAGCCCATAAGGCCAAATACAACACCAAACATACTTGTCATAGGTGACTCCATAGTCAGACACACTGACGTCCCACTCACCAGGCTGAACAAGAAGAGGGTCACAGTAAGCTGCCTATCGGGCGCTAGAATCCGTCACATAACACAAGCACTCAGGTCACTCCACTGCAAGTACAAATATGACTCAGTCATTGTCCATGCTGGTGTGAACGACCTGAGATGTACCTCCCTGGACTACATAAAAAGAGACATAGAGGAGCTCTCTGATTATGTAGCCCAGGCAGGTATGACCCTGACCCTGAGCAGTATCCTTCCTTCACCAAGAATGATGCCACAATATAGAGACAAGATGATCAGCTTTAACAATTGGCTTAATGTCTGGTGTCATTCAAAGGGGATCCAGTGTCTGTCTGCCTGGGATAACATGCTTGACAAGCCACGCTTTACGGCAAGGGACCTGTCACCCTGGGATTCCGGATATTGGCTAAGGCTCTTGCCACCCCCATAGTGCCTTTTTAGGCAAGGCTCAAATTCTAAACCTACCACCCTAGAAAACAAAAATGGGAAGAAACTGAGGGTAATGCTGCTCAATGCCAGAAGTCTAAATCTCAAAATGCACACACTCGAGGCCCTTCTTAGTATGGAGAACATCGATGTCTGTGCTGTAACTGAAACCTGGTTCAAGGCTCCTGATAGCACCCCGGCACTATTAGGTTTTACCTCATATCATGTGTTCCAGCCCCAAAACCCGGACCACACCACAAAAGGAGGGGGTGTATCCATATTCATAAAGGATACCCACACCTCCAGGTTGGTGGCAACGCACAAAGCTTCAGAAACCATCCAGGTGCAACTAACCATAGGTAAACCTGCTCTACAAATTGTAGCATGCTACAGGCCACCCTCTCAAACTCAGGAACCCCACACAGCCTTCCTGAAGACACTGGAGGGTATAAATGTATCTCCAAACACCATCATATTGGGTGACTTCAACTACCCGAATATAGACTGGGAACATTACTCAAGCCCTAACTTTCTAGCTCAACGGTTCCTGGAGTTCATAAATTCAAATGCCATGGAACAGCTAGTCACTGTTCCCATGAGAGGAGAAAATATACTAGATCTCATTATCACAAACATGGGGACAAAATGCTCCACACCGAAGGAGTATATCCTTCATTGGTGAGATCTGATCATAAACTAATCTCACTGGAAATCCACATCCCGACCCCACCCCAAACAAAAAAGACCACAGTGAAGAACTTCTCTAAAGCAAACTTCACACTACTCAAGACTGGTGTGGTATCCTTCAAGGCCCCTGAGCCAGTGGAAACCACAACCCAAGCTGGAAGCCCTTACAAATGCCTTCTATGAACACCTCCAGGACTGCATGGATCAGGCAATCCCAAATAAAACCAAGACTCTTTCCACAAAGGGCAAACGTCCAGTCTGGTGGACCCCAGCCATTAACAAACTTTACAATAAGAGGAGAAAGCTATTACATGATAGAACAAAATCCATAAAAGGGAAGTCACCCCCTGATCATTATTAGTAAAAAAATACGAGCACTCATAAAATCAACTAAGGCCAATTTTGAGAGAAAAATTGCCATGGATTCAAAGGACAATCATAAGGCCATTTCAGCTATGTTAGGAACCTGGATGGAAACTCCCAGATATGCTCAGAATTAGTCCAAAATGATACAAAAATCACTGAACCCACAGACATTGCCAACATACTGGCAGACAGGTTCAGTGCAAACTTCACCCCTCTCCCCTAAAGGAGAGATAACTATCCCAGCGGAGTGTAGCCTCCCAGACATCTCAAATGCGCAGGTGAAAGCTGCTCTCTCTAAAGCTAAAAACACAGCATCAATGGGACCGGATGGTGTCCCGCTGTGTGCCACGAGCTAAATGAGGAATTAAACCCGCACATAAGGCAGCTGTTTAATCTCAGCTTTACCACAGGATACGCGTGCCCAGGAGTGGCGTACAGCAACTGTGGTCCCACTCCAAAGGCGGTGCCTCTCACGGACCCTGGTAATTACTCCTCGATAAGCTTAACCAGTCTAGTCTGCAAAGCTGTGAAGTGCATCATGATGCAGCTCATAAACAAAGATGTAAGGGACTTGCAGACATTGGACCTGACCCAGTTTGGCTTTGTCAAGGGCAGATCATGCCTTTTGAACTTGGTCTTTTTTTGAAACAGTCACCAAGGCCATTGATGAGGAAAGGCAGTCCATACAGCCTACCTTGACCTTGCAAAGGCTTTCACACAATTCCCCACTCGGGTATTGTAGAAAAACTTACCAGCTTAAATGTAAACCCATATGTCACAAGATGGGTTGCAAACTGGCTTAAGGACAGAACCCACAGGGTTAGAGTTGCTGGCGCTATGTCAGACTCCAAGCCGGTCACAAGTGGTGTCCCACAGGGCTCGTCCTTGGCCCCCTATTGTTCGGCATCTACTTCTCAGAAGTACAGGCCAACATGGGAGGACTTTGGCTGACAAAGTTTGCAGATGACTGCAAACTGGGCGCCATAGTGGAAAGTGCATCGGACATGGATATCCTTCAGAAGGGACTCACGGAAACAGATAGCTGGTTCCAGAGCCATGGACTGAAGTTAAACACCAAAAAATGTATAGTCATACCCTTCGGGAAAAACAAGGTAACCCCAAGCTACCATATAGGTGGCAATCCACTAAGCACAGAAGAGGTTATCAGGGACCTGGGGACCCAGGTTGACAGTGGCCTTTCTTTTGACACTCACGTTGCTAAAGTGGTTAGAAAGACCTTCTACATTGCCCACCTGATCATGAAGGGATTCACATCCAGATCTAGTGAGGTCATTGTTCCCCTGTACGCTTCACTTATCAGACCAATGATAGAGTACAATGCCCCATTCGGGATGTATCTCACCCGACATCTGCAGCAATTGGAGAGACCCCAAAAGTTCCTCACCAAAAGGATAAAGGGACTCCAAAATCTGTCATATGCTGCCAGATTGAAGAAACTCCAGCTCTATTCAGTCGCATGCCATCTGCTCAGAGGTGACATGTGCCTGACATACAAGGCCATGTCCAACCCGGAATTAATGGACATGCTCCACCTCAAAAAATCCAAATCCACCAAAACCACTAGAGCAAGCAACTTAAACCTTAGCACGGATATAAATAGGATGTGCTGGAGGGATAGATTTATCACTCAGAGACTCCCTATGCTGTGGAATAAAATCCCGGTCCATGTGAGGCAGAGCACCTCACTGGCTCTGTTCAAGAGAAATCTTGACCTGTGGATGGGAGATCGTAGGTTTACCCCGGGAATCATCTCTGTGTCACTGGTGGACAGAGGCACAACAAACTAATGGGCATGGTATTTTTTCATATAAGTGGTGGCATAAGCCACAAAACTTTGGGCTAGGCTTATAAATGCCTTAGGGCAGATAGCCTAGTATAAACCTATGAACCTATGACAAAACAGATGTCGACTCTAAATGACTACTAACTTTAAGTGTTACTATATATATATATATATATATATATATATATATGTGTGTGTGTGTGTGTGTATGTGTGTGTGCGCATGTGTTTATATATATACATACAATCACACACACACACACACACACACACACACACACACACACACACACACACACACACACACACACACACACACAGATGGATCTATGTCAAAACAACGAATTGCCATAATATCAACTTGTATAACATCAAGATGACTTCACTAAAAATTTAATTGAACAAACTCACAGAATGGCATATTTCACCTCCGGGAAGCTAAACACTTGGCCATCAATAACTAAGACAAGAAGTGAAGAAAATTAAACCCACCAAAGTCACCCCCCTAACTAAATATACCAACTCCAAGATCGCACTGCAGTGGAAAAAAGGGCAAAGTTCACCATGGTGGCCAAGTAGTTGGTTGCCTGGAGGTGAAATACACCTTTCCTGAAGTTCATTCATTTAAATTTTCACTGAAATCATCTGGCTGTTATGCGAGTTGACATTATAGTAATTTGAGCATTTATAGGGAATCCGTATATATATATATATATGTATATATATATATATATATATATATATATATATATGTGTGTGTATATGTGTGTGTGTGTGTGTGTGTGTGTGTGTGTGTGTGTGTGTGTGTGTGTGTGTGTGTGTGTGTGTGTGTGTTTGTGTATATATATTTATGGGTCTACATCGACCCAATGAAATTACATCTCTTTGAAACTTAATTTGGTGATCCCTTTTTCTCGAAAGTGCATTTTTTTCGAAAATGCACTTTCACAAAAAGGCAAATAAGAGAGCAGCAATGGAGATTGTTGCTTAGATCACTGCACAGCGGGGGGTAAGGGAATACATCCTTTTCCCCACTGTAGTGTGATCTCGGATTGAGAATATATAAGTAGTGGGGGTGTGGGGAGTGCAGGGGAGGCTTGCCCCCTGCATAAATGTGGTTAGTGTTGTGTTGTTGTTTTTTTTTTTCGTGAAAGTGCATTTTTGAAAAAATGCACTTTTGGGAAACAGGGGTTGTGAGATTACATTTTGTAGAAACGTAATTTCATTGATTGAAATCAGACTCATAGATAGATAGATAGATAGATAGATAGATAGATAGATAGATAGACATATACATAATATTCATGGAAATAGCAACACATTTGAGTTGCATGACTATTTACACCTTGCAGCAATGCCCACCTTTTGGATGTACTCCATTTGTTAAGGACAATAGGCCTGTCTAGCCAAGAGCTGAATTTGTGGACACTCAATCAATCATCTTGCAACCTGTGGAAGCATAGAAGTGTATCAAATGGCTTAATCTGCAGGGGTAGTCAATTTCAAAAGTAGGGGAGGTATTTCATTATGAATCTGTCTCTTCATCTCATTTTATTTATCTGTTGGTGAAGATTTACATCTCTGTTTCTGGTATCTCTGAAACTATTAGAGGTGGAAAGATACAAGAGATCCAGAAAAACTGGGTCTGCCATGCCCCAGAAGATAAGGTATGGCAATCTCTATAATGGTTGCAAGCTATTGAATAAAGTCAGTGATTCCAGTCTGTTTTAGTAGTTCAGGATCTTTAAGCCTGTAATCTTTATTGTTATGGATCTCAAGGGTCATTCTTTTTATTTGTCTAATGAAGTGTATTGTAAATGTGTTGCACTCAGCACTTTTTTTTATTCAGTGGAAAGTAATAGGGGGCAGTGACCTTTTAGATCTATACGATGTTAATTTGGCAATTAGATGCACTACATATTATGCTTTTCTGATTATCATAGTCACATAATGATTAAAGGAGAGGAGAATTATCAAATTTTACTTTGATGTCCCTAACGACATTTTCAGTTTGAATTGGGGTATTGTCTAATGTATATGCTCAGAGGAGAGAGATTGTATATCAAATGTGATATAATTGCATTTTTTTCTGCATTTAACTTGAGCCCATTTTTATTAAATTATTCATTTATTTCTGCAGAATTTTGCTGAAGGTTCAGGATATCAGAGAGGGACTTGACCATAACTTCCAGATTGCATTCGTCTGCAAACTTAGTTAGCCAGAGGACTTAGTTTCCAGTCTGGGGATCAGAAAAAGGGATGCCAAAAAGGAGGAACTTAACACTAAACCCTGGTGTCTCAATTGCTCACTTCCATAATTTCTAATCATGTATCTGCTATATACACAGTGTGGGTGTTGTCTTTTATCCAATTTGCTTGCCATCTTACCAAATATTGTTTTATTTTTAAGTGTTAAGCTTACTTATAATGCTAACATTGGCCAGGTGAAGTTACACTCTGTAAGCAGCATGACCTCTGCTATGGTAACAACATGAGAAACTCTCTCAGGGAAGTTAACAAAATTCATTTGTCTGGCTTTTCCCTTGACAAAGCCAAAATGCTTCTGGTAAGGACAAATTGGATATTTGAGATCATAGTTTATAAGGTCAGTTATTAAACATTCTACAGCTTTCCAAATGAGACTACTCTGGCCTATGGGACCATGGTAAAATCTACCTTGATGAGTGGTATCGTCATTATTGTGTGCCAATATTCAGGGATAAAACCCATAGATAACTCCAGTTAAAGGTCATTGGCTCAGTGAGAGGAGTCAGGTCCCATTGTTTTTGGTCTGAGAAAGCACGTACAGTGCATGATCCTTTGTGATAATAGAAGGTTAGTAGATTTAAGATATCTGGGCATCGGAAAGAAGTCTCTGAGATACAACTGGCACTGAATGTCTTTGTTAGTACGTTGGTAAAGTCTGTTGGGTTTAAATACATGGAGCAATTTAAGTTTATACCAATGGTGGGTGTTAGTGCTTGTTTTCTAATATTGCTGAAGAAGGATTAATATATATCTTTGGTAGGGGGGGGGGTTATGGTAGTTTTTTAGACCTAAGAGAAGTTTTCAAGTTTTCAGAAATATTTTTTATATAACTAAGGAAGTTGCTTTTGAAGTTCCTATTTGTGTTCTGGTTGTAACTAGTCCAGTGCATTTATCCTGATGGGTGCAATGGACCTCATTTGTGAAGCCACCTACTGTGTCATTGTTAGAACTAATACCGTGAGTCAATTTTGAAATGTCGTAACAGAATTTGATAGAGGTTAGTGCATATGAATTTCTTCAGTTCTGTGATAATAGATGCAGGGGATTTGGGAGATTTCTTGAAGGCATAAGTCACCAGTTTGTTAGCCATCTTAACCAGGTAAGAAGATACCATCAGAATGGTGCAGGAAGTACCTATACATGTAAGGACCAGACAGAGAATATCATGTCCACTAGTGGGTTTTTAACTTTCTTATCCAGGACATTTTTGTTTATTAAATCTTAGAACTTTGGGGTACACCCTAAATGGGAGGTATATGTGCAGTAGTTTATTCAGGGGTAGTAGCTGTCTCCCACTATAATGGAGTTTTATACAGGAAATGTATCAAGTACATTTAGGAAACATACACAGTTTTTAGGGGACATTAAGGTTATCCTGTAACAAGCTATAAACTGATAGTTTGCTATGTTTAGGGTTACCTAGAATTCAATGAGTTCCACTTGTGCAATTGTGGCAATCTGCCTGAAGGTGATCTGGTCTTTAACAAGTATAGAGATGCCATCAAAGTTGCCATTCAGGCTGAAGGCTTGGCACATATAAAACCTACTGAAGTAGGTTGTACTTTCATTACATTTAAACTGTGCCTGGTGAATTAAGCAAATGTAGAGAGCTTCAATATTACGCAAGCTGTTGCCAAGACTTCTTGAAATGAGCAAATATACATTCTGAGGTTTGGTATGTATTTTAAGTCTGAATGCCCATTAGCTACACTGTGCTTAAAATGACACAATGGGAGCATTTAAGGCATCATCCTGTATGTGTAATCCACGAAACAAGAAGAGCAGGCTTTCTTTTGCAAAGCAAATTAAACTGTCATGTATTTCACCCCATGTTGACACATACTGGATCCCCTCAGAAAACCATCAAGTATTTAATTCCTGATAGTTGATTGATTTGCCTTACATCACCCCTATTAAAGTATATTCATCTTTCTAGAGGGAAAATATATATATATATATATATATATATATATATATATATATATATATATATATATATATATATATATATATATATATATATATATATATATATATATATATTTGATGAGATTTGAATGTATAGTATTTGGTACCACTTACTGTCAGGAACACAAATATTATGTGCATATTGTTCAAGAGATTATACTGAGTGAGCAGCTAGTTTTCATCCTCCAGAATGAAAGAAAAACACTTTAAGAGATCTTGTTTGGAAACACAATTGAATTCATGAAGATAAGTACATGTAGTTAATGTTTATCCCCCAGAAGAGTGCATAGTTTATCTTGCTGTTATTTCATTGACTGGTCATTAATATTATCCCTAGTGGTTTTTATTTTTATTTAGATTTATAGTTAGTCTAGATGAGGACTATGGTTATGAGTTGTTAATCAGCTGCTTCCCATAGTCCAGGTCTTTAACCCCTCACTCTCCATTTCTCAACGAGTAAATGAGCAAGTTATTTAACCAGATAGCACTCTTAGGTGGAGTCCGAGAAAATGACAATGTGAAGCAGTGGTCTAAAATAGCAGCAAATACAACCGAACAAGCAATTAGATAAGTCAATTGACAAACAGCTTTATAAGTGTTCCATGTAGTTTGTATTCATTGAGTTTTAGCATTGGGCCACTGTTTATAAGATGGACTATACATTTAAAATTAATGCAAGCACTACTGCCTAAAGAGTATTTAAAAAAATCTTGTGGTATAATGTTAGACACATAATAATATGAGATTACAGAAGCAAACCTAAAGTAATAGCTGAATTTAATGCAATGGAAATAAAGCAAAAGTTAATCACTGATATTTGGTTAAATAAAAATGCTGTGTTAGTTATTGTAGCAGCATCCTGCTAATTTATTACCACCATGCCCATGTCATGTTTTAAGAATATATTTTATGCTCATAACATAGAAAATGAAGTATACTGTCTGCAAATATGTGAATGGAAGCATGATGCAAGCATGTCTGCATAAGCCTTTCTTTAACATTTGTAATTTCTGATATGTATAATTAGTAGTTCAGCAGGTAATTAATGCAGTACTAAATAAGAAACAGCTGAGGAGCTTATATTCTTCATTAACTGAAAATTGTCATAGAAACGTTTCACATGTAAATTTTTGTTGTCATATCTATTAGTTAAATAAATCACATCTGTAAATATGATTAATAGAAACTAGCTTCAACTTCTAAACAATACCCTTTCTCTAACAATGTGTTATGGTCTTCTAAAAATACATTTCCTTGTGAGCTGCTGCTGTTGAGCCCATTATATTCAGTACTCCTTCCCTTTAGTGGGTTACTAATCATTGTTATGTTCTAGCTAAGTATGCCTTTTTCCTCATGAATGTTAATCTCTCCTTGTGGATCTCATTGGCCTTGCCCTCATAGTTGTCCCTAGGCAAAAGTCTGTCAGCTTCTTATCTCCCTCTTCTGAGCTGCTCATGTCCATTGCCAGTGTAGCCAATTCTTCCAGGACCTCAGCCTTCCTTCTTGTATCTTAACATGACTCATATTCTACTGCATAGTTTCAAATTTTCCCTCTCAATTTCCACAATTTTTCTTCTACATGTGGTATGCCATGCAGCTGTTTTAGTAACTCATTATTCATTCTAACTATATATTTCCCTTTTGTCTTTTCAAATAATTTCTCTCAGTCTCACTTCTCCATCAGTTGTGTCTCCCTTTATTGCAATCACAGAAAAATTATACAACCTTGAACTATATACAATAATAACCATTGCTTTTTCCAAGGTGGGACTGTCTGCTGCATTTTAGCATCACGCCTAGGACTCAGTTCATCAGAAAAGTAATCACACCCATATTTTTCTGAGATCATATAGTGTCTTGCCATTACCTGCCAGAGAATCATTCTAATATACTTTTTATTTCCCCCATTAAAGCCAATGATTTTCCTCTCAATTATTCACACTCATGATACTTATGTAATATATTGCTTCATGATAAAGTTACCTCCAATCCCCTTACCATTTGCTTTAGATAGATTGGAAGAGGGCAGGCACTTAATATTCTAGGTCTATGGAATACAGTGGGGTGGACAATAATAATAATTTAAGTAACCAAAGGGGAGTGATTTCTCAAAATGATAATTTTGTGCTTACTGTCAATAGCCAGTGAAAGAGGAAAGTGAAGGAAATATGTTGTCAAATTAATATAAGTTGCTGGCAACTAGAGGGAGAGAGAGCATTGTGTTTAAAAATACAACATAACCAGGGCGGGGGAAAACTTAATGTGTGACTTACAAACAACACAGCTCTAGTCACTTTCCTAGTTTAAATATGCCACTGAAAGCAGAATAAAAGTAAAACACAGTATAAAGAAAATACACCACAATTTACAAAATAGAGGAAAGCAATAAAGCAATACAAATTATAAGAAAGCAAAAGCAAGCTAACCTTTACCTCACAGGAATCTATGGCAGAGTCAGAGTGAGCTTTTCCAGTAAAGCTAAAAATATATAATAATGATATTTCCACAGAATATGGCTACAACACTGGAGATCTGTAGTATTTTCTAGGACACTTAGAGTTGTGAGTGAGAACTACAGTTAGGGTGCTTCCTCCAATGGATTTGTCTATGGACTGTATAATGGTGGATTTGAGTAGGGAGGTTGGAAGCAAATTTGGAAATCTTATTATAGTACTCTTTCAGCTTAACAAATTGACTAGTTAACAGATTAGTGAAAATGGAAAGGGCATAGAGTAGGCTAGGTAGAAGTAAAGATGATGCTATATTTATTCTATTTTGTTGTTAGGAAATGTTTTGCTCTGTACAATGACTCAAGTTTGCAGTGAGATTTGTATAAGTGTAATCCATGTGATTGTCAGTTTTTACATTCCTCATCAATTATTGCAGTTTAGTGTAGAAACCTATTTAGTTTTAGTGCTGTTTTAAGAATGCATGTGCATTATTCCCTCTTTGGTTGAAAGAACTGCCTCAGAATGAACAACTCTAAGTGTACAGGACAGTATAGCACAGTACTATGAATAAAGATATACAAACTATACAAAGTAACATCTGGGAGTTGTCTGCAAAGACATATAAATTAGAAAGCAAAATGGAGAATTTTAAAGAGGAATGTAAAAATCAGTTTGAAGTGCTGAGTGAATCTCTTAAACAACAATCATTGCAAATCTTGAGTATAGAAAAGGCAATGTCTGATTTTGATGGAAGATTACTTAAAAATGAGAATAACACTGAATCTCTTCTGAAACAAAATTACTTATTCTGGGAAAAAAAGAGAAGATTTAGAAAACAGGTCTAGAAGAAATCACATGACAATTTACAAAATGTCTGAAAAAGAAGAGGGAGACAATATGATTCAATTCCTTAATACCTAGCTGTCTAAAACTTTGAAACTGCCTGAAGCTTCTTTTGGTATCAAAAGGGCACATAGATCACTTTCTAACTCATATTTAAAAAAAAAAAAAAAAAAAAAAAAAACACCTTCACCAAGGTCAGTGATCATCAAGATAAGGTTTTAGTCTTAAAAGCTGCATGGACTAATTATCCAGTTAAAATTAAAGAAAAGTCTATATGATTTGACAATGACTGTTCAACATTAGTGATGTCAAAGAGAAAAGCATGTGTGTTACTTGTTAAAAGCTTAAAGAAAAACAATATTGAAGCACAAATCTTGTTTCCAGCAAAGATAAGAGTTCTCCTTCCAGAAGAAAAGGAAAATTTTAACACCTTGGAAGATGCAATAGACTTTAGACAGAAACATAAAATCCTAGAAAACCCCAGAAGAAATGGACTGGAATCAATCAACTTCTTTGAAGAAAAATGCAACAAGAGATAGTTGATTAATAAAAGACAAATCAGTAAAAAAATGAGGACAAATGAAAATCAGTGTATTTCATAGTTATGAATTCTTATTAATTTAAAGAGCTGCTTGTGTACTTATAAACAGGTGCTGAATATTACTTTTTGCAAGGTAAATCATTTCTTTCCTTCTTTCCTTACCTTAAATGGTTACTAGCTCCCTTCTTAAAATGATAGAGTTTGATTATTTTAGCTAGATATTAAATTAAAGCCACTTATTTTCATTTACAGTTTAAAAAGTTAAACTATTCATTTTATTAAAGTTATTCATTATTATAATGAAACTTAACTTAGGTAGCACACTATCTGATATATTGGCATAGTTGAGTAATGTGCTATTAAATATAATACAAGATGCAACAAATGACACTAAAGAGACATGTGCAGTTACATTCTGGGTTCTTAAAATGGTCCAGTAGTGTGTATAGTATACTTGACATGCTATGTTATAACAAACTATAAAACATATAGCTTTTTACATATATAAAAGTTACTATTGGAATGATATCAACTAATAAAAGTAGCATTCACACTTTTACAATGTAATCCTGGATCACACATAACTGACATTGTTTTAATGCAAGTTTATTTGCTATGTTTTCTTTTAAAAAATGATAGTCTGGTTTATATTAAACACCTCATAAAATAGTGCTTTCTGAATGATTAAATGCCATTTCTTTGAGGACAATGGCTTTTTGTTCCAGTCCCTTTCAATAAAAACATCACACCAAATGACGCTTGATGACCTTTACCAAACTTCCATAAACATAATTTTGTTAACCAATATTTATTAATTACAACGGAAGCATAGTATAGTTGATATCAATCCCAGCATAAACACACAGTATAGTTGATATTAATCCTGGCATAAACACACAGTATAGTTGATATTAATAACAGCATAAACACACAGTATAGTTGATATTAATCCCAGCATAAAAACACAATATAGTTGATATTAATAACAGCATAAACACACAGTATAGTTGATATTAATCACAGCATAAACATCCATGCAATGTTAACCAGGACAGAGTGACCATGCTCATTTTGAGCCAGTAAGCAGCGTCCAAACCTCCACTCACTTAATATTACTTATGAAGCAACATCCCATCACTCACTTCATTTACCATTTACTGAATTACACATCCAATCAAATTAGCAGCCTCCTTACCTCCACTCGCATATTTTAATTATCAAGTAGTGTCCAGCTGCTCAGTTTCCTTTCCCAACTCATTGAAATGAACATCCAACACCAGAGGGGGAACTGAAGAGGGCAAGCCTGCCCCTCTTTTCTGCCCACCAGCCTGACCAGACTGTTCCTGCTCTCTCCTACCATCTTTCCAACAATGTAACTGACCATTAAAAGGCAAAGATCATGCAGTGTACTCCATCCCCTCTAACCAAAGTGAATCCATCTCATCACCTCCCAAAGCCCTATCACATAAATAACCAAAGTAGCCAATTACCTAAATGGCTGAAAGTGAACCACCAATCCCACTCCAAAGCTAAAGTAATGAACCATAACATCATCACCTAGCATAATCTCTGTATATTAGTAAAATCTTACTTATGAAATAGCCAATAGTAGCTTCACAATGATTCCCAGGTCATTACCTATCATATGTACCATCAAACACTAAACTCACACCACGCAAAATCATGCCAGAACTATTGCACACCATCATGCCACTCCCGCAGCCCTGTTTTACTGCCCAATGTACATAATAATGTCTAAAATAAAATTTACTTTCCAAATCAATATAATAGCAATCCTCCATTACACCAACTACCTGATATAAACAAGAAAACATTTAATATCATAGCAGTTGGTGACCAACAAAACCACCCTCCAAATAACTGCAATATATCCATAAAAGAAAAATGCCACAAGAATTGTAACACAATAAACCTCCCTTACCAAAGCCAACCCTCACCACACAAACTATCCTGTCAATAACCACTGTGTGTCAATCTTCATACTATCAAACCTACCTCAACCCATCAACCAATGAACCACTGAGTAGGATTAAGTTCGCCTACCTTGTCACCCATGTAAGTATACTACTCAAAGGTAACTCACCCTTTAACAACTAAACTGCTGTACCTTGTTTGCAAGACAGAAAAATCACCAAATCTTTCCCACCAAACTCCTTCCCACCATCAAATTCCTCCCAAAAGCAGCTGCGAAACAAATGTAAGTAATCTAGCAAGACACAAACCAACCACCTATACTATGCCCCACCCAAACACCTCCTATCACATTTGTAAGCAAATCCAAATCCTCATTAGCAAGCTTATCCATTTACTCAAAGGTCATCTCCCTGAAATGCACCAATAAATAAAGTAAAATTACCTGTGACCTCATTACACACAATTCCAGAAACTGGAACATCCACCCCATCAGAATCAATTACCTTTGACATCCACATCCTTCGGGCCACTGACTGTTGCCCACTTGACGCTCCTCCACTCAGATCATTTGTGCACCATTCTGGTGACTGGGACATGCACTGCAACAGGCACCATCACCTTCCGAACCCATTTCCTTCATGTCAACAACTAATGTCCACTCTGCACTTTCCCCACTTGCAAAAGAAAAGAAAACTGTAAATTCTCAGCACACACCTACCCAAAACTTCTTAATAACAACATTAAGCACCATCAGCAGAAACATTGTTCATCAATTGCACCTCCACTACACTGGATTGCAAGCCCCATCCCCAAGAGAGTGCAAACATAGCACCTTCATCCCAGCTCTGCTTTGTACTACAAGCATTTCTAACACCATGGGCACAGCACAGACAATTAAGATGCCTAAAACAAGTGAAGTACCTACATAACATACACTTACCTCTCAGGTTTGCCACATCCTGAGGAACTGTCCTCATTTAAATTATAACAGTTTATGTTCAAACTGAATCACTGCATTAACAGACCTATTCTACGATTAAACTAAACTAATCCTCAAAGAGGAGCTTCTTCAGTGTTAAATAATTACATCTTATAACATCATCAACTTAATTAAGTTTTCAGGTGGTAAATTTGAATTTTTTCAAGTAAAACTCAGTTCTTATTTACTAAAAAACAGAATTAATAAATGATTGCTAGATGGATAATAATTACAAAATAAAAAGAAGATATTTAAATACAAATGCAAAAAAAGATGTTTTTAAATATAGCGACACCAAGTGACAAACCAGAGACATATATTTATTAACTTTAACCTCACACTAGCTGAAAGATCAATTTTGCAGGATTTAAAGAGTCAACCAAATGTGGTAGTGATGAATTCTGATAAATGTGGTGGAGTTTTGTTATTGGGCAAAAATGACTACAGATTAGAAGTTTACAAACAGTTGAATGAAGTAGTTACTAATCAGTTTATATCTTCTGAAGTTAGAATCCAGTTCATGGTAAAATATCCTGTAAGTCAAAGGTTTTTCTTACTACCTAAAATTATTAAATACAATTTAAATTTTATTGTAATAAATTGTAAAAAGCCTTGACTGTATTAGGTGTTCATATAATGGTTACAACTCCTGATTAAGTCAACCCTCACTGCAGGGATAAATGGATCATAGAGCTTTCTCTCAGGGTGAATGTAGGGGTTCATTAACCAGCTGGGAAGGCAGCATTTAATGTGAATTGAGAAAAGCCACTGGAAAAAAATGAGTTTAACCATTTGAAAGTACAGTGTCTTCGGGATCTAGTAGGAACACTTTGAATACTTGTAGAATTGAAAATCTTAGTAATTATATGTATAAAGTAAATAAAGCATGGTGCTGTGTCCCAAATCTCAAATGTGGAAAAAAAATAATGAATTCTACTATATTAGACAAAGGACTTGATTTTTTTTAAAGCAGCAGTGCTGATACTGTATTCAGCATCCAGGTCTATTTAGTGGAAGTGGAGATAAAATTGTATTTGGAAGGACAGACCTTTGTTCCTCTCATCTTGCATGTAAAGGTTGGATAAGTAGCATGGATGCAACTAACAAGTAAAAGTCTGATTTTGAAACAAAAACCTGAGGTAACAAATTATATAATATCACAGCCTAAACAGTAAGAACTAGGGTAGGGCTATTTAAAATTAGTTTTTTTTTGCCATCTGGAAAGTGAATATCAATGCTAGATTTTAGTAATATTCCATATAGGACAATGGACAATGGGATAATTTAAGATAATGAATAAACTAAGTGAAAAGTAGTGAGCACCTTATATGGGATAGGAATTATAAATTTTAATGAAGATAGAATGAATATAAAGTAGTGAAAATTGGGTTGTACCATTTTAACAATTTTGTCTGTGTTATTTGAAATATATGATTCTACTTATGATTCTACTGTACAATTACTTTAAGTTTATGCTACTGCTCAATGAAAGGAAGGAATAGTTTTACAGGTTTTTTATTCCTGTTCAAATAAAAATGGTGCTGAGCTTGCTGTATCATAGGATGCCAGCATTTCTCAGATGTCTAAGCATTTAGGTTTGGGTAAAAAAATTGCAAAATCAGAACACCTCTGTACATGCTATTTAACTTTTCTCCCACTCCCATCAAAGTCCGTTCCTGATGGCCACTGCATTACATATTTTTTCATCATTGATTGGAACATCTTCCGTTTTTGCCTCCTTTTTATGACCATCTTTGTGTAATCATTAATTTTTACATTACATACATGAATAATGTAATACAAGATGATTAACTTCCGCAAAACACATTTTCAGTGCTCTGCAATTAATAATACTTAGGACTGCCTTTCTTTATTTAGAATATTAATAACTACAATTGCAAAGAGTTACATAAGAAGGTAAAATTGTTCTATAGAGTGCCTGAATGAAAAAAAAATCATCTTAATTACTTATTGCATGAAGAACATTATTCATCTATCTGTTCTGTTACTGCTAATGCATTAAGCAGAAATTCAACTGGCTAAATATGAATTGTTATTTCTTTATCATCTGCATACAGATACAAATTATTTAGCTTCAATATATATATATATATATATATATATATATATATATATATATATATATATATATATATATATTATGTCCCTCAGATAATTACCTTATTGTACATAACTAAATTCCTGACATGAGCTATTACATTACAAGCATATTAATATATTATAAAACCCCAAGGGTATGGTGGTTTTCCTTTGACAATTATGTTTGATGAGATTTGCTAATAGATTTCATCATGCTTAATATATGCAAATGTGTCTTACTACACCCCTCCATCACATTATAGACTTCAGATGCCATTTTCTTTACTGCTGTGAAGATTAGCATAACAAGCACATTTACTATACAGGATTGAATTTAAGCCACTTCTTTCAACAGAAAAAGCAGAAGAAAAACTTATATATGTATTCTTGCACCAAGAATGAGACCAGGATTGTTAATTTCTTTCTTAAAGCCAACAGTATGCAACAGTGCTAAAATTTGTATGCATTTGTTTCTTATGATAGATTGCAACTAGAACTGATATCTATCTGTACAGTGGATATAAAAAGTGTACATACCCCTGTTAAAATACCAGGTTTTTGTGATATAAAAAATGAGACCACAATAAATCATTTCAAAACTTTTCCCACCTTCAATGTGACCTATAACCTATACAATTCAATTGAAAAACAAACAAATATGTTAAGGGAAAAATATAAAAAATAAAAAAAAATGTACAATAAGCTGGTTGCATATGTGTGCATACCCTTAAACTAATACTTCGTTGAAGCACCTTTTGATTTAATTAGATCATTCTGTTTTCTTGGCTACACACCTGCCATCAATTAAAGAGACTCTGATTAACTCCAAATAAAGTTCAGCTGTCTTAGTAGGATTTTCCTGACATTTACTCAGTTGCCTGCCACAGCAAAATCCAAGGTTCGCAGAGAGCTTACAAAGCATCAAAGGGATCTCATTGCTGAAATGTATTAGCCAGGGGAAGGGTACAAAAAAATTTCCAGAACATTGGCTATAGCATGGAACACAGTGAAGACAGTCATCAAAAAGAGGAGAAAATATGGGACAACATGTTGCAAAGAACTGGAAGTCCATCTAAAATTGATGAAAAGACAAGATAAAAACTGGTCAGGGAAGCTGCCAAGAGACCTACAGCAACACTGAAGGAGCTGCAGTAATTCTGGCAAGTACTGGTTGTGTACTACATGTGACAACAAATTCCCATATTCTCCATATGTCTACTCTATGGGGTAGGGTTGCAAGACAGAAGTCTTTTCTTACACAGAAAAACATCCAGTCCCCACTAAAATTTGCAAAACAATACATCAAGTCTCCCAAAAGCATGTGGGAAAATGTGTTATGGTCTGATGCGACCAAGGTTGAACTTTTTGCCATAATTCCAAAAGGTACGTTTGACAGAAAAGGAACACTTCATGTCACCAAAAGAACATACCCACTGTGAAGCATTGTGGTGTCAGCATCATGCTTTGAGGTTGCTTTTCTTCAGCTTTAACTTGGGCTTTAGTCAAGGTGGAGGGAATTATGAACAGTTCCAAACACCAGTCACTTTTTGTTCAAAATCTTCAAGCGTTTGCTAGAAATCTGACAATAAAGAGGAATTTCACCTTTCAGCACAACAATGACCCCAAGCATATATCCAAGTCAACAAAAGAATGGTTTCACCAAAAGAAAATTTAATTTTTGGAATGGCCCAGCCAGAACCCAGACCTAAATCCAATAGAAAATCTGTGTGGTGATATGAAGAGGGCTGTGCACAAGAGATGCCCTCGCAATCTGACAGATTGGAGTGTTCTTGCAAGGAAGAGTGGGCAAATATAGTCAAGTCAAGATGTGCCATGCTGATAGACACCTACCCAAGAAGACTGAATGCTATAATTAATTCAAAAGGTGCTTCAACAAAGTATTGTTTAAGGGTGTGCACACTTATGCAACCAGCTTATTGTACGTTTTTTTTTTTTAATATTTTTCCCTTAACAGATTTGTTTGTTTTTCAATTGAATTGCACAGGTTATAGGTCACATTAAAGGTGGAAAAAGTTCTAAAATTATTTAGTGTGGTCTCAGTTTTTTATATCACAAAAACCTGACATTTTAACAGGGGTGTGTACACTTTTTATATCCACTGTATATCTATATCTATCTCTCTCTCTCTCTCTCTCTCTATCTATATATAGAGAGCACACAAGTGAGTGTTGGATAGATATAGATATATGTACCCCCATTTCTTACTCATTGAAAAGCCAGAGGAATTACTGAATTTTTAATACACACTTCAAAGCTGGTAAAAGCACAAAGTTTTAATATCTTTACAAAGTCTTTCTAATTTATATTGCTAATGAGTATCACACAGTAATTCAGACTTAAATGGATGATGGATTGGAATGGAGTCCACACAGATTTTCTTAACCTCAGAATAGTTAATCATATTATGCACTACCCCCCCCCCCCACCTCCAACTAACTAGACTTCTTTTTGTGTGGAGGATTCACAAGGATGTTCAAAGTACACTTGAAACATTAGTAATTTTATATGAAGAGCAGAATCTCATTTACTGTTACACTTTTTATGATCTACAGTATTTCCCCAAAGTCACTCAGAGCCGTTCATATGCAGAACTTTGTTTCTAACAGAATTTCCATATGTTCCATGAATACCTACATCTACCAGAACATGAGTAAGCTTCTAATATTGACATGCTGTAAAACTCAGGAGGTTCTTCTCTGGATTATATGGGGAGAGAGGAGGACTAAACTACCCACTTTCAAAAACTTGAGAACTTAGCAAGAATTTTAACTCTGCCACAAACAGACTACATCAGAATTATTGGCAGATGAAGAGGAATTATAATGAACACAGCTGTTATTAAGTGATTTATCATTATGACCATTCTAAGAACCACACAGTAATCATAGCATTTGCTTTGTCTGACAAAAATAGTATTTATTATGATTTATATAATTGTTTTAATACCTGATGTAGTTTTGCAACTGCCTATATATCTGCAAACATGTCATACTTAGGGCCAGGGACTATCTTAGACCCACTGACTGGATAACCATTCCAATAAGCCATGGCAAAATATCTTATGTCAATGCATTAGCAGAAATTCATAGGAGGAGTATCCGAACAGCTGTTATAAAGTGACAGTGTGCCCAGACAAAAGCAATGATTTCCATGATATGCATATGCACCAATATGGGTTAGACAATATGGCAGAGAGGAAGAGTACTGATTTCAGAGTTAATTGATTTCATGTCAACATATAATATATGAAATAAAGATATTTATCAGGATATATTTAGGATGTATTTTTAAGAACTGTTTAGTCTTCACAGGATATTAATTCCAGTCTGTGCAACATCGACCTGTAATGATGACCTGCTCCCGTTCATGATTTTTCTTTTACACCTTTGCTGTTATCACACAGTTCTTCTAAAAGCTTAATTCTAATTAGCTACTTTTAAAAGATTTGTTTATTCATGGGGGGTGGGGGGATAAAGAAATATGGAAAGTATTTAGCAGCTTCATGAAAGTGGTGTGCTTAACTGTCAGAATTTCTTGTAACAAAAAATTAATGAGGAAAGGTATGTGAGTTTTGATGTCAAGAAACACTATAAACATACTGTAGATATGTTAGTATTCGAAAAAACATTTTTAGATATTATTGCCTCTTATTTGTTAAAGCAGTAATAAGAGATCATACAAGTGTTATTGCAGAAATACAAGATTTTAGAGAAAATATTCACCTGTAGAATCAATACTTGAATGAATAACTTTCTTTTCAACTTGTTCCATTATTAAGATCAGATTTTATTGAATTTATGCTTTTTACAATTTGTCCATGAGCAAAGATTTTAAGTCAAGATTACATTTAACTTCCGGCTGCTTCAACCCTTGAAAGGAAATATTTATTAAGGATATGTGCCTTTGAGCAGTCACATCCTATGTTAAAAAACATTAATAGTGCTGATTTACTTAGAATCAGTACACACTTACTAAATTACTGTAGCCATTAATCATATCTAGTAGGTATTTCATAGACATTGTAGTAGTAATCTAAACTATTGCCTGTGAAGAAATAATTGTAGAGAGACCTACATATGGGATGCCACAGATTAATTTGTGATTGCTATTCTGTGGAAAAGAAATTCAAGTAAAAGGGTGAGCAAGCATAGTCAGTGGAAAAGAGATATGAGTGAAAAGATCAACAAAAAAGTAGAAAGACATCAACCATGCCTCCAGTGGCGGCTGGTGACTTCAAATCAAAGGGGGGCTGCAGGAGATAGCCGAATGGGTGGGATCAATGGGAAGGGGTGCGGACAACTAGAAAGGGGAGGAGCTATGCTCAAAATCACAAAAACTAAACATTAATTAAATATGCTGCCCTGGGTGCCAAACCCTCATTATGAGAGTCCAATCAAGACAAATGAAGTGTAAAAGAATAAAAATATTTCACTGCATTGGCTGCTTGACAGCTTACTTAAATCTAGATGGAAACAAAAAGGTTGTGAGGCATGAAGAAATAAATTACTTTTTAAATACATTACTGGAATGCCAGTCAAAATCAAGTATAAGAAAAACATGCAGCACTCAACTCAAACCGCTTCTCCTTGCACTGCATTATAATTTATATTCAGCTTTAATAAAGTACCAAGTAACATACTGAAAGTACCAATCTCTGTGATACCCCCACTTGTAAAAATGTTTATCCAAAAAAGACCTGCTCCCTGACAACTATCTACTTGTTTCATGGGGAAAACATGATCAAAGTAAAAAATGAAAAGCAAACAAGCTCAAGATACATTGCTTAAAGGATTACTGTGCAGGTTATGGACCACACATGAATGGCATTCTGTTTAGTTTACAGGTAAAGCCCTCAGAGATCACTGGAAGTCTCCAACAAGTGTAATGAGCTTCTTAAAATAATGTAACCCTGTCCTTTATTACAAATACTGTCATATGCATTTCAATACCCAATGCTTATACATTATCTAGTTAAGTATTCTCTGCATGGCAACAACAGAAAGGCTTCAATGTTGGCAATTCTTTAACAGTATGCTTATTAAAGCTTACTTGCATGTTATGATCTCAGACAAGCTTACCTGATGGTCATTAAAGCATTGCTACTTAAAACACAGAGCAACAGGCACTTTCTGAGTAATAAGCATAAATCAACTGTACAAAAATATGACAGAAACCAGACCATTCTGCAAAATCAAGAACAGATGAAAAGCCACTGTAGTACTTGTGTCTACCTTGGATGGGGGGATACCCTGCACATTTACACTGCATGGGGGGATACCCTGCACATTTACACTGCACAACTGCTCCTTGCCTTGCTTGGACACATCCAGAGTCACTAAATGGGGGAGTGGGGTGCAACAAGTATGTCACAATTTGAAAAGTCTCTGGCTGTCTGATGGCCCCGACACATTTGTCATACCTCACCATCAGAACAAAGCCATACATAGAAGTGGGACAAAGGCCCAAAAATAAGGACAATTTTTAAATATTGGTCTTATAAACTTAGAAAGATAATAGAATATCAGGTCTTGTATTAGTATGAATTTTCTGAAGGATATGAAATCTGAAACTCAAATGTCTGTCATTATTTTCTAACTTCAGTCTTTAATGATTTACCACTAATTAGCCAAAAAAACAATTTTATGAAAAATGGACCAAAAATGTGATGCAAAAATATAAAATAGCCACACAATACAGCTGGGAACCTGTCAAAGAAGGGACATTTTTTAATAATAGTACTGCTAACTTGAGCAGCTGACAAAATAAAAGAATCTACATGCATTTCTGAAATAAAAGTAATCTAGAACTTTGATTATTACAGTTATTTCTAAATTGTAAACCCTCCATGTTTTCTTCCAAAATTGCTATTTTGCGGAGGGATTATTAGAGGAAGAGCAACATTTTGAGCCAAATTCAGGGACAGTTGAGAGGTTTGGCTATGCCTAATTCTATAAAGCGATTTATTTGTATGTACCTCTCAACCTGTTAATGCAATAAATCTGGACAGGGCCAAATATATTGGGGAAACATAAACAGTACTAAAAATTGCTCTTGTATAAACTGAGACAGTTGATAGAACAGGTCTTACTCCAGCATGCATTTTTCTGAAGGTTATGACGTCTGAAACTCAGTGTCTTTAGTGACTTAATTCCTAAATGATTTTCCAGAAAACCACAAATATTATGAGGAACAAACCAAAAATAAGAAGCAAAAATCTATTAATTCTGTGAAAATCTAGAAAGTTGGGAGGTATAGTTCAGCTGGGGCTGTCTTTGAGTTTGTCGCCCTACCCCCTCACAAAATCATGGTCGAATGGAGCCCTCCCCCCTGCAGCCATTCCTATGATCCATTACTTGGCTATATCACTCCATTTACCATAAACACTAATGTGCATACTGCTTTACTTGTATGATGATCTGGATTTCACTTGAAAGTTTTATTTTGCATTTTACAGCACAAACACTAAGATATCTGCTAAACAAAGCAACGCAATCTCACAATGAAAACAGGCCTAGCATTAAAAACTTCTCTGCCCTTGAAACGCACATTCAATGAAACAGCATTGAAACCCACATTCAAAGAAAATAAATTTTGCCAGTGGCAGAAAAAGATTAACTTTGGGCTGTTTTCAAATCATAGGCCCCTTGCACATGAAACATACATGTGGCTCTTTGATACACTTTCCTGATTATACTAAATTATATTCCTTATACAATAAAGTACAGTTGTTATACGGCATTTTAAATTTATTGTTTTGAACATTTTTCCAGAAAACAATGAAACAAAATGCATGCACCAATGACAAAACTACCCAATTCAGAACATTTCCATCATAAAAGTGTACTCAACCTTCTACAGTCCACCAGTATCAATAAATATGCACAATCTCTGAAGTAGTAAAAGTCATCTAAATAATTCCACATTAAAGAAATCTGTAACAATGAAGAGGTTGCTGCTAGCAAACAACTTTATATGTCACTGTTTATTCATCTACAAATAAAGTGCCTGTTGCCCTTGAGGAATAAATTGCCTATGTTGCATGCATTAAAAAAATAAATAAATAAGCTAGTAATATTGCAATAGGGACTGTATGGCAAACAGATAACAGGTTCATAGTTACTACTCTAGGTATCTTTGCCAAAAAGACTGCAGCATCCACCCACTTTACAACACAGTACAGTATCAGCAATGCATCTATCTACTGTGGGAGTAGAACCCACAACCTTCTGCATCAAAAGCAAGTACACTACCTGTTGTGCTATTAATGCAAGCAGACTCAGAATAAGCAGCACTAAAGTTTTGTTCCCCTGCAGCTCTCAGCTCTTTGTAAAATCTACTCGACACGCAGTTGTATCTCTGAACCTTGCAGCACAAGAAATCTGGAGGGGGGGGCAGGGACACATTTTAAATATTGCTTGTATAATGTTGGAAAGTTGCTAGAATAAAATGCTGTGTTACCACCATACATTTCACTGCCACGTCTTTAACCCAGGGGACCCTGTGCAAAACAGTCAGAGAAATATACCACTATGCCAAATCAGCTGTTTTGTAAGAGAGAGAGGAAGATAAACTTAAATGGCTACCATTTAGTGAATTCAGTTCTCAGCATAGCTGTCAACCTCTTGGCACAAAATACCTGAACAAAGCCAATAATGGGGGAATACAGCCCCCAAACATTCAGTAAATTCAGCTATCAACCTTTTTGCAAAAAACATGTGGACAGAGCCAGTAATGGGGAGGGAATACATCCCCCAAACATTCAATGAATACAGTTCTCACCATAGATAACTCTCAACCTTAGCACAAATACCTGGACAAAGCCAATAATGGGGAAATACAGTCCCAAAAAGGGACAAATTTCAAATATCCATGTTATAAACTTAAACAACTGTTAGAACAATTTTGTGTTACCATGTACTTTCTGAAGAATATGAAGTCTGAAATTCAAATGCCTATTTTTTAAACTTTTAACCAGGAAACCAGCCTGACTTGGAACAAAAGACAATTTTCAGCAGAGTAGAGAGAAATGCCAATCACATCTTTGCAAGTAAAGAGAATATGCAGACACCAGACAGAAGGCACCCCAGCCAAGAATCAAACCAGAGAACCTGTAGCTGTTAGGCAACAATGCTATCAGTGCACCACTACACTACAGACTTTGCAAGGAAAAATGTAGATACAGAAACCACAGATTTTATGAGGAACAGAACAAATATGAGGCAAAAATCTGCAAGTTTTTTTAGAAATGGTGGTGGATAGGGAATTCAGGTCCTTGCCACCTGCATCCAAGGTACAGGGTTCAAGCCTGAGTCTCTATCCACCACCATTTGCTCTCTCTAGCCACCAGTATATAGTAACTGGGGCATTTTACACAGATACACACACACACCTAACCTGCAACACCAGCAAAACGACCTAACCTGCAACACCAGCAAAATGACCTAACCTCCAGCCAGGAAGCAACTCACTTACCTGATGTATGTCTGACCAAGCAGCAAAACCACCCAAGCAATCCAGCGACCTGAAGCAGCAAAATCCACCCGTGACATGGAGCAATCCAGCCAGCGACCAAAACCTGCTACACCTACCTCCTGAATGAGCCTGCGCAAAGAAAGTCCCGTGAGAGCAGCTCACCTCTCTCAGTCCTGATTGGATCTGCCTGCAGTTGAAGCAGTCCGGACCTCCTCTTCTGTGCAGTCGTCCCTGCACTGATTCCTGGGTGCATTTGCAGCAATGATTGCTGGGTACCTGTGTTTCTCTATCCAGACTGCAGTCTAGATTTTTTTTTTCTGTTTGTTTTTTAGTTTTACAGATTTTTCTTTTTTTTTTCAAGGTGGGAGGGCTGCAGTCCGATACCACGAGCCGCCCCTGCATGCCTCATTACAGAACTGATTTGCATTTGAAAGGTGACGAAAGTTAGGCAATTTACCAAAAACATAAAATTGGTAGGGAACTTGAAATCCTGTGCAAGATTAAATGGATCTGGTATGTGAACTCTGTTGAGTGTTAACACCATCAAACACATAGCTTGATATTTAGGTGTTGAAGTGCTATGAAAAAGATTACTTCCAACATCAGATTGTTGTCTAAGGTCTGCTACCTATGCACAAACCTACTTTAAAATCAGAATTAATAAATTTACCAATCAAGGTGCATCTTTTGGTGATGATCATAATAATTTATTTTTCAGAGATATTAATTACTGAAATAATTCTGCAGTTTGCAATGTAAGTTGCAAAGCATATGTGGGATTCAAAGTAAATACTGTTCTTGATCAATGCATGAATGGGGCTTTGCTGCATTAACCCCAACTATGTCTAAATAACTGTTAACAGTAGAAGACTGATTTCTAAATGTCAGGGTTTTGGCTATGCATTAGTTTTAGTATCAAAATTCTTTCAAGGGACACTGAATTTATATGTAAACAATTTTTAAAGAAAATGGCATCTATTCACCAGAATGCATAATATGCACACCGAACCCACAGACATTGCCAACATCCTAGCTGACAGGTTCAGCGCAAACTTTTCCTCCCCCTCCCCACCAAAAGGGCAGATATCTATCCCAGCAGAGTGCTGCCCCCTGACATCTCAGATACTCAGGTAAGCGCCACCCTCTCCAAAGCAAAAAACACAGCATAAATGGGACCAGATGGTGTCCTGGGCTGCATCCTACATGAACTCCAAGAAGAGCTAAACCCAAACATAAAGCTACTGTTCAATCTCAGCCTTACTACAGGATATGTACCCAAAGAGTGGCATACAGCAACAGTGGTCCCTCTCCACAAAGGTGGTGCCTCAACGGATCCTGGAAACTATCGCCCCATAAGCCTGACTAGCTTGGTCTGCAAAGCTATGGAAAGGATCATCATGGCCTCATAGATAAAGATATTGGGGACCTACAGACACAGGATCCTACCTAGTTCAGCTTTGTTAAGGGCAGATCCTGCCTCTTAAACCTGGTCGATTTCTTTGAAACAGTCACCAAGGCCATTGACGAGGGGAAGGTGGTCCACACAGCCTGCCTGGACCTTGCAAAAGCCTTCGATACAATACCCCACTCGGGCATTATAGATAAGCTCACCAGCTTAAATATAAACCCCTATGTCACTAGATGGGTTGCAAACTGGCTCCAGGACAGAACCCACATGGTTAGAATTGCTGGAGCCATGTCAGACTCCAAACCAGTTACAAGTGGCATCCCACAAGGCTCAGTCTTGGGACCTCTTTTGTTCGGTATATATTTCTCGGAGGTACAGGCCAACATGGAAGGACTGTGGCTGACCAAGTTCGCAGATGACTGCAAACTGGGCACCATAACTGAATCTCCAGCTGACACAAGCATCCTGCAAAAGGGCCTCATAGAAACAGACAACTGGTGCCAGAGCCATGGCCTCAAGCTAAACGCCAAAAAGTGTATAGTCATCTCCTTTGGCAAAAACAAAGTGCCCACAAATTACCACATAGGTGGTAATCCATTAAGTACAGAAGAAGTAATTAGGGACCTGGGGACCCAAGTTGATAGCAATCTCTCATTTGACAACCACATGGCCGAAGTGGTTAGAAAAACATTTTATGTAGCCCAGCTAATCATGAAGGGATTCACATCTAGATCAGGGGAGTTCATTGTGCCTCTTTACTCATCCCTCATCAGGCCCATAATTGAGTATAATGCCCCTTTTGGGATGTACCTTACCAGACACCTGCAGCAACTGGAAAACCCCCAAAAGTACCTCACCAAGAGAATCAAAGGGCTCAAACAGATGCCATATGCTGCCCGGTTAAAGAAACTCCAGCTCTACTCACTGGCATACCGCCTGCTCAGAGGCGATCTGTGCCTGACATATAAAGCCATGTCCAACCTGGAATTAATGGACATGCTGCACCTCAGAAAATCCAAATCCCATCGAGCTACGCGCTCGAGAGACTTGAACCTCAGCACTGAAATAAATAGGACATGATTGAGGGACAGATTCATAACCCAGAGGCTCCCTTCACTCTGGAATAAAATCCCAGTCCAGGTTAGGCAGAGTCCCTCATTGACTCTCTTCAAGAGGAATCTTGATGAGTGGATGGGAGATTGTAGGTTTACCCCGGGTATCACTTCTGTGTCACTGTTAGACAGAGGCACAATATACTAACCTCGAAAAAGGGCATAGCAAAATTAATTTAAAATGGGTGGCGAAAGCCAAACACACTCTGGCTAGGCTTATAAATGCCCTAGGGCAGATAGCCTAGTATGAACCTATGAACCTATGAATAGTATTATGAGAAAATAAATGGTTATATTTCTGTAGGCATCCAAGATAAACCCATTGAAACAGTGGGAAAACTTTTCATTTGTTCAATATCTTTTAAGCGACACATGGAAAGGCTGGTCACCGCACTGCTATTTTGTTGTATTGCACAATTAGTACTAATTACGTATATCTTAACTTCATAATATTTTAAAACAGCAGCATCACTGATGTACAGAATTGTACTTATTAAATGGCAAGTATCAATAGGAAAGCTGTTTGTAAGGGATATACATGTGCAGTCATGTGTCTTATAGGTAAGCCTTGTGCAGTCATGTGGATATAGGTAATCCTTCATTTTTTCTGTATAAGTGGGCAGCATTTGTTTATGCATAACCATAAGTAACAGAACTTTTACATTATTAATGTATATATGAAATACTGGTAAGCATAACTGCTGTATCAAACAGATATTCGTATCTCTGGATGTTTATGCATTACTCAGCATGTTTTAATGTCACCAAGAATACAACAGTATCCCAATGGCATTTTTCCATAATTAGTGGTGCTGCGGTAGCATTGTCGCCTCACAGTAAGACGCTGTCTGGTTCGATTCTCAGCTAGAGCGTCTTCTGCGTGGAGATATGTGTGAATGGGCATACCTTCGTTGAAGGTTGTGCGTCAGGCCTGGCAAGTCGGTATGTAAAAATCAACTGCCAATCATTAGTGGACCGGAGTTCCGCTGTGGCGACCCCTAACCGGGAAAAAGCCGAAAGACACAAACAAAATGTAAATGTGGCAAATGTTATATTTTCATAATGGTTTGCAAACACTCATTAATAACTCGGCTGTTCACATCATATGCTCTACATACCTAGTAAAGCATGTCAGCTTGTAGACTGTGTCTTGTTCTCTAATGCTTGACCATTTGTGAGATATGAGATTCAGTATTAAGATATTATTAATATTAATAGAGCATACCTTAATCCATTATATCAGTGGCTCGGACTATCATACTAGGTGTGTGTGGCATAATTTTCATTTTAACATGTACTACTTGTGTAGCCCTCCCCTCATCCAGCGTAGGCTCATAGACATTTATTAGGCATGTGGTGCAGGGCATCTTGGTGGATCCTACCTGATTTTCCAAATGAGCCAGATCTTCGTCTGGTTAAATGATTTGTTCAGTGTCACAGTCAAGCAAATGCTAGCTGATTAAACTGACCTCTGATGTAGGGGAAGCTGTTTAACAGTCTGTAGTCATAATATCCTGAAGTGACTGCTAGTCATTATGTTACACCATTTTTGTTTTACTAAAGTAGATATGGTTAATGCATTACTATGCTGCTGACATCCACTATCAGTTGTGTGAAGAGCTCCTTAATTGTCCAACAAAACATTTACATGCTTTTCCATAAGTTATCACCCCCCCAACAAATTCCATTTCCAGAATAACTAAACACACTATCTACATGTTTGACTACAAATGGAATATACCTCCTACAGTGTTCATTACTTTGAATTTGAGTTCCTGCATTGGTGATGTCACCATATCATTACTTTCAAAATAGATATTCCGTAAGTGAGAGGACAGTCCACATGCAGCATTTCTCCACACCACTAGAAGAAGAATGCTGCCCCAGTGCATACTCCTGCCTTGTCCTTTGATAACCACAAGTTCCCTGCCATTTGCAGATGACTGACTTTTTTGCTCCAGTAGATGTAGAAATGGCTGCACTCAACACAAAGAAAGTGTACATTTAGGATACATCATAAAGCATGAGTTCACTGCTCCATATGGTCCCTCTCATTGTAGAAACAAAGCAAATAAACATTCTGTAAATTGCTTACTCATTACTGCAGTGTTTTTGTGTAATGGTTTTCTAAAATCTGTTTAATAACTAAATTGTATCATTATTATATAGTTGTGACCAAGCCCCTGCATTGCTCTCATGTACACCATGTTATTATACTATATATAACTCCATACTATGTTGCTCATATTGTGCATGTTGTGCACATATAGCGTGAATAAAGTAACTGCGGATGTAGATCTAGTATTCACAAAGTAATTATTTTTTATAATGGCTGGGGAAACAATATGTTGCTGTGCATAAACCTCCCTTCCAAGAATCACTACAAAGCCTACCAGTGATGTCAGCCATGTAAAGTATAATAATTGCTACAGATCAAAGAGTTAGTATCACTTATATATAACTTAAATCTTAGACCTGGACTGTGGAACTACAGAATGGCCATGGCCCAAATTTGGCAGTCCATTGCATATTCACATTTTGTGTTCCAACAATCATGACATCAACTAACCATTAATAAACAACCACAGATGGCAAAAACTAATAGTGGACAGTAACAATCATACATGAAGGCTAGAGAGTGACTCCACATTACCAAGCTCCTCGTCACTGTGGCATACTGCTGCACCTTCAGATAATTACCCATGAGTTACCAGTCATCACATAACACTCAGCTGGCACTGCCATGTCCATTTCCTACATACCTATCAGAACATCACGTTAATCTGCTTCTATTGGCCTATATGCAGAAATGAAATAAGCAGCAGTGCTCTAATTCTCAATGTAGTCGTTGTTTTTACCTGTGTATTATGAGGGTTCCCTAAAATACAAAAACAAATAAAAAAATCAGCCTGTCAGTGCTGTATAAATACATGCATTCCGTTCTTACAATTCACCTGGCAGTTGGGCTGCATATGGACAGGTGATGCCATCTCTCCTCACATGCATCCTTGTGAACCTATGGAGCAATGCTCAGGTATTGCAGAGTTATGCAGTTTGCATTGCTCACCATGTTCATTCTATCATATATACACATCAACTACCCAGTTACAAAACACCACACATATACACTTATTTCTCCTGCAAACTGAGTTAAGGTAAACAACACACAAAATAAAAAAAGATATTATATTGTGTACCCGCTATCACATTACCAACTACTGTGGCCTGCATTTGTACATTTTATTCCACTGCAAAAAACACCACTCAGGCGTTGTGTACCATCGCCATATTGTATGAGGCAAAATTTAGAATACAGTGCATCAGAAAGCAATGTTTTTAATATCAGGATGACATCTGAACATCATAATTGCTTTTACCATGGATGTCGACCTTTCATTAAATGCAATATGTACAATCTAATCAGGGCAAGCATGTTACTTAGAGGTAGGATGCTGGAAAAATATTCTCTCCTAGCAAAACAGAAAAAAGAACTGTGTGCTCACTTTAAAATCACATAAACCTTTGCAACCATACTTCAGTTATAACAGAGGTAGTAAACTAAGTGTGGGCCATTCATGGATCATTACAAACAATATGTTAAATGATGTAACACCAACACACAGATTCCTGCCAATCTCTTTTGGCAACTGGAAAACTTCATCAACAGTGTTCGTCTGTGTCGCAATAATATCAATGGCTGTAGGTTAAACCTGCAGCCTTTCTGTGCATTGCTTTCCTTCTGTGGATATTCTATTCTTTCTTGTTTTTGGGGTGTATCACTTACCATCAGTAACACTGTTTTGCACACATTCATGGGAGTATTACATTTTTGCTGTTCTGGACATTTTCGTTTGTCTGGTGTGGGATATATGACTTGACCAAATGTCTTTTAGATAAATTGTACATGTGATATCATGGATGCATTTCCTTGCGACTGATGTATGGTAACAACTCAACCATATTCTAGTAAAACAGTACATGTAAAAGACGAGAATATTTTCATTTGAGCAGTGAAATGTACATGACTAAGTGACTAAATTTCAAGATAACAGTACCTGTAAAGCTGTAAAGGATTTTCATTTGACTTGTGCAGTACATGTATTCAAGCAACTCAGATTGGGGACTGTGGTACATATACGTGTGCATGGATTTTCAGGTGGATAGTGTAGGATGTGGAGTTCAACCAAGTGAGTTTCAAAAAGCAACAAATACAAATACAACTTAAAAAAAGGCAAAAAATAAAATTTTAAAATACCACCAAGACCACTGATCCAAGACTTAAGCAATTTTAATGAAACACTTAGCACCTCGGCTTGCATAGCCTTCCAAGAGCAAAAACATTCTATACTTAAATCTAGCATATTGCACAAGACAATTAATCAATTAACCATACAATTTAAATCACATACTTCCAATTACATTCCTTGCTGAGTCCCTGAGGATACAAAGTACCATACTTTTAAAATCAAGAGGGTTTCTTTTTTTAAAAGTTTATTTTTTAAGGACAAGCATTCACCTATACCAACTTGCAATTTTTCCAGAGCACAACCCCTAAAAGAATCAGGATCAGAATTCTGTGCTGTCATGAAATGGCTCCCAAGGGGACTCTCTAGTTTTTTTTTATTTTTTATGTCTCTAATATGTTCCTATAACCGAACCCTAAAACTCCTATAAGTTTCCCCTATGCAGAACTTATTGCATCCACATCTCACCACATAAACTAGCCCCTCAGTATTACAACTGTATTCATACCTAGCTGTAAATTTAATACCATTAATATAGGGAAAAGAACTCAGCACATAATGACAGATGGAACAGCCATCACATGGAACAGTGCCCTTATTTGTGCTTAAATTCCTAGGTTCATAGGTTGGTACTAGGCTATCGGTCCTAGGGCCTATACAAGTCTAGCTAAACAATTCCCCGGATATTTCCTCCCACAGTATTTACTTCCCTGGACCCCCGTCTAGCAGGGTGACTGATGTGATCCCCAGGGTGAGTTTCCTATCTCCCATCCAATCGTCAAGGTTCCTTTTGTAGAGGGCCAAGGAGGCACTCTGCTTGACATGTATGGGCAGTCTGTTCCAGAGTATGTGGAGTCTCTGGGTCAAGAACCTATCCCTCTAGCATGTTTTGATCATTGTGATGACAAGGTTTAGATCCCTGGAGCATGTGGCTCTGAGGGATTGGGATTTCTTTAAGTAGAGCATGTCCAACAGCTCAGGGTTTGACATGGCCTTGTATGTTAAGCAGAGATCGCCTCTGAGTAGATGATTTGCCACAGAGTATAGCTGGAGTTTTTTTAGATGGTGAGCATAGGGCATCTGATTTAGGCCTGTTATTCTTTTAGTGAGGTATTTCTGTAGACTTTCCAGCTGTTGCAGATGGCTTGTGAGGTACATACCAAACTAGGTGTTGTTCTCTATAATGGGTCTAATGTGGGATGAGTACAGTGAACAATGACCTCCTCTTTTCCAGATGAAAAGCCCTTAGTGATGAGATGTGCCACATAAAAGGATTTCCTGACTGTTGTGGTGATGTGGTTATCAAAAGTGAGACCATGGTCCACTCTAAGTTTCTCATCACACTTTCAGTGTTTAGTGTACTGCCACCTATGTGGTGATTCATGGGTACTTGTTTTTTTCCCAAAGGGGATAATTATACATTTCTTGGCATTAAGCTTGAGCCTATGGCTCTGGCACCAAGCATCTGTTTATGTAAGGCCCTTTGTAGAATATCCACATAATTTGGGGATTCAATAATGGCTCCTAGTTTGCAGTCATCTGTGAACTTTGTTAGCCAGAGTCCCTTGGTGTTGGCCTGTACTTCAGAGAAGTAGATGCCAAACAAGAGCGGTCCCAAAAATGAACGCTGAGGTACTCCACTTGTCACTTGTCTGGAGCTAGATTTGGAGTCGGCTACTTTTACAGTCTGGGTTCTATCAGTAAGCCAGTTGGCAACCCATAGAGTGATGTAGGGATTTATGCCCAGCTTAGTAATTGTATCTATGATTCCAGAGTGGGGGAATGGTGTCAACAGCCTTGGCAAGGTCCAGATAGGTGGTTTGGACTGACTTACCCTCGTCCACAGCTCTGGACACTGATTTGAAGAAGTCAATCAGGTTCAGTAGACAAGATTGGCCCTTCACGAACCCAAACTGGGTGGGGTCCAGTGTTTGAAGGTTGCCAATGTCTTTGTTTATAAGTTCCCTGATAATTCATTCCATGCCCTTGCAGATCAGGCTCATCAGACTGATTGGACGGTAGTTCCTGGGATCCAATATGGATCCTCCCATGTGGAGTGGGATAACTGTAGCTGTGCACCACTCAGTAGGCACGAAGCCTGAGGTGAGGCTATGATTAAACATGACACTTGGATGAGGTGCCATTTCATTTTATAGTTCATGTAGTACACAGCCCGGGATGTCATCTGGTCCCATGTAAGCTGTATTCTTAGCTTTGGAGAGTGCAGTTTCTACCTGTGTGGCCATGATTACCGGACTTTGGCAAACTTATTGAGAAGGGCCGTTTAGGTGGTGACATGGGGGTGAAGTTGGCACTAAATCGATCTGCCAGGATATTGGCAATATCCTTAGGATCAGTATATTTAATGCCATTCTGTTGTAGCTCAGAGCAGATCGGAGAATTGCCATTTAGCTTCTTGACATAACTATAGAATGCCTTGTGGTTGTCTTTGGAATCTTTAGCAATTTTATTTTCATAACTAGCTTTGGAGGATTTTATGAGGGATCTCAGCCTCTTATTGAGGCTGGTAAGGGGTTTTTTTGCATCCTGGGATTTTCCTCTTTTCTGCGACAGTTTCTTTCTTCTGTTGTATAGTTTGTTTATGACAGGGGACCACCATATTGGCTTCCTTTTTTGGAGGAGAGTGTCTTGGTTCTATTTGGGATGACATGATTCATGCATGAGTGGATGTGCTCATACAATGCCTTAGTGCTGGATTCAGCAGTCAAACTTTCAGATCCCGTCTGCATGGGTGCCATGAAGTTTGCCACTTCTGACTTAAGTAGCCTGAAGTTGGCTTTGGATAAGTTTTTTACAGAGGTTTCTTTGCTGGGGGGTGGGGGTCAAAGGTGATTTGCTTATGGTCAGACCTGATCAATGAGGGGGTGACCACTGGTGTGGAGAATCTATCTCCCATGTTGGCAAGGACCAGGTCTAGGATATTGGACCCCCTGGTGGGGCAATGGATTAGTTGATCCAAGGTTTTGGAATTTATGAATTCCGAGAACCGTTGGGAAAATATTTTGGTACCCGAGTAGTTTTCCCAGTTAATGGCAGGGTAGTTGAAATCACCCAGTATTATGGTGTTTGGTTGTATCTTAATATTTTCCAATATGTTTAGAAAGGTGTAGTGAGAATCTTGGGGCATGGTGGGGGATCTGTAGCAAGCTACAATTTGGATTGCAGTCTTACCTAGTGTTAGTTGCACCTGGAGAATTCCAGATGCATTGTGTTGGGCAACTAGCCTGGAGGTGTGAATATCCTTGGTGAATATGGACACTCCTCTACCTTTAATGTTTCGGTCTTGGTTTGGTGGCCAAAATGTGTGGTAAGAGTTGTAGTCTGGTATTGCAGGGGTGCTCTCTGGAATCTTGAACCAGGTCTAAGTTACTGCGCAGATATCAATGTTCTCCATTTTTAGGAGTGCCTCAAGAAAGTGCATTTTGAGGGTTAGACTTCTAGCATTAAGTAGCATTACCTTCAGGTTTTGCATGCTTGTATCTGTTACGGTGGTGGCTTTGTCCTTTGAGCCTTGCCTAAAAAAGGCACTATAGGGGTGGCAAGAGCTTTAGCCAGTAACCTGAATCTCAGGAGTGACAGGTGCATACCATCTCTGGAAAAAGCACTGTGGTTTGTCGATCATATCATCCCAGGCAGACAGATACTGGATCCCCTTTGAATGACACCAGAAGCTTCGCCAACATTAACATCTGGTAAATAAAATTGGTAATGTACCAGAATATCAGCCACATTCCTAGCTCTTTTATATACAATACTCACAAAGTCAGGTAATATAGAGTTCAAAATTGTATCCCTTAGAAGCATGGGCCGCAAACTACGTGTTTTTTTTAACTATTTCCTTAGTTATAACATTATAGGTTGTCACCAAGAAAATTTTCTTCTGGTCCCCATTATTTCCAACTGTGTTGGTGGATTTGTTTCCACATGTACCAATGTTATATTTCCCACCAACATGGGCATAATGAGAGTATCCCTGGGGGTTAGAAAAACACCTCATATGTCCATGATTTTTTGTTTAGCTTCTCTAACCAAATGAACATCATAGCCTGTTTTGATAAACATATCTTCTGCTTCTGCTATCTCTCTCTCAAAGCTCATGTCACGGCTACAAAGCCTATGAATTCATAAGAATTCATTATAAGAAAGTACCTTGACCAAATGTTTGGGGTGACAACTACTGTCATTTAAAAATATATTTCTATGTTCAAATTTCCTATGGAGACTAGTTGTAAATCCATCTAAGCTAATATCCAGAAAATTCACTTGTGGGCCAAGCTGTATACCATCAAAGCTTAAGCCCATAGTATTAGATTGTAAGTCATCGACAAACCCGAGGGCTTCTGTCTGGCTTCCTTGGCATAATAAAATAAGATCATCAATAAATCTAAGATATAAAATAACTTTTGATCTAAAAAATCATGTCTATAAACAAAATCATCTTCAAGTTTAGCCATAACTAAATTAGCATGGGTTCCTATGACAAGATCGACAACTTGAAATGTCGAAACTGACTTCACCGACAACTGAAACCACCGACAACTCAAATCGCGGAGGTTTCCGAGGTAAGGGATGTAAGTTCGCTACCATGCCTACCATGGTAGCATAACACTGCCACACTTACTAAACCATGGTAGGCATGGTAGCGAATTTACATCCCTTACCTCGGAAACCTCCGCGATTTGCGTTGTCGGTGGTTTCAGTTGTCGGTGAAGTCAGTTTCGACATTTCAAGTTGTCGATCTCGTCATAGGAACCCATTAGCATACATGGGGAGAAAGCCGCCCTCAAAGCAGTGCCCTGTAATTGCCGAACAATGTCTCCATTAAACATAAAAAAATATATTTTTCAAACAAAACATAACTAAATCTATCAAAAAATGAGACATGGGAGAGTCCCCCAGGAAATGGAATAAGGCCTGAATGCCTATTTCATGCTTAATGTTAGTATAAAGACTTTTGACATCCAGGCAGAGCCAAAACATGTTCATATTCCAAACTTTCCCTTTTATTTTGTTCAAAAAGTCCTGGCTATCCCTAATATAAGAGGCTGTACTCATTGCATATTTCTTAAGATGTTCATGTAGCAGCACACCTGTTTTTCACAAAGTACCTTTGTGCAGACACTATAGGTTAGTTAGACCTTTGTGTGTTTTAGGTAGACAGTAAAAAAACTGCCATAAAGCAGTTTTCCACTCCAAACTTCTTTTCCACATCCTTAGAGGTAAAATGCCCCAACCTAACAACAGTTGGTACTCCTTAATAGCTTCAAAGTAATCAGAAACATCTCATTTTCTATAAGTTTCCACATTGTTCAAATGTTTATAACACATCTGTAAATATTGTGTAAAATGCATGATTACTATCTGGTTTCCTTATCAGATGGTTTAACCACCTGTCTTCTGTCATTACCAAATTCCAATAGGGCTGCCATTGCTGCTTAGTTAAGTTAAAGCATATATTAGACGTATTCTCTATGCAAGGCCAGTACATTTGTTCAACCTCAAAATTAAGTGTAACAAAATATCCTTGCAAAGTGCTGTTTAGAAAAGGTGAAATAAAAGAGCTTTTAACAGAGATAGCATCAGTGTTCAGTTGGGAATAAGCATTAAAGTCATTCTCAAACAAGTCTTCCTGAGATGACAAACAAGTGAAAAGAATCATCAGCACCACTTTCATAACAGTCAGTAGGCACAACCCCTCCCTCTTGTTTAAAGTAATACATCAAATGCAGTTTTCTACTGAAAGAAAAGATTTTACTTTTAAGTACATGTATTGGTATAAATTTAAGGCCAAGACATAATGCAGACATAACCACATCAGAAATGTCATGTTTGTACAGATTTAACACATGTAAATTGTCACAAAATACATTAATACCAGAGTTTTTTCTTGTTATGCTGTCTCTTATTATTATAGTTCTTTTGCTGACCCCATTCATTGCGGCCCCATTTTCTGTTCTGGCAAAACTGGAATTCCAAAAGCGGTTCTGCATATCTTTCAAATTTTGTGCTTTCAGCAGGACAGGAAACTGTTCCACATTCTCCTCAGCTCCAGCAATCACATTCTCCTCAGCTCCAGCAATCAGATCTGCCTCCTCAGAATCAGCAGAAACTGAGGAAGGAGCAGAAACATTTTTACCCCAACTAACATCATTGCCACCACTATTACTTCTGCTTCTAGATGACAAAGATCTATTGTTTTTTCTTTTCCAAAGAAACACTTTATCAAGACTGTAATCCTTAATGTCTCTATTAATTTTGTATCTTTTACACTCAACTAGTAATTCTTCAAAGTCCACAAGTGTGCCATTAATTTCTTCCAGCATACTAGTCAATTTAACAGATGCTAAAAGTTTACAAGTTCAACACTCACCATTCTGTTCTCTTCTTTAAGCCTTCGCTTCTTTAACTCATCCATCTCAATTAGGATGCGTACCCATTCAGTGGAACACTGGTGAGCTGCCTGTACCTATCCCTTTCGAAAGACCATATCCTCAGCATTCCCCTCCTCAAAGGGGGTTGTAGGTGCTTTGTATGCTCGCAGACCTCTCAGGGTAATATTCAGCTGTACATACCGCTGAAGACAAAGAATGTTTATATGCATACTAGCTTGTACAGGAACATATTAAGGACATAAAAAATAAAAAAAAAAATAGAGAGTCCCCTTGGGAGCCATTTCATGACAGCACAGAATTCTGATCCTGATTCTCTTAGGGGTTGTGTTCTGGAAAAAATGCAAGTTGGTATAGGTGAATGTGTGTCCTCAAAAACTAAACTTTTAAAAAAAGAAACCCTCTTGATTTTAAAGTATGGTACTTTGGAGCCTCAGGGACTCAACAAGGAATGTAATTAGAAGTATGTGATTTAAATTGTATGCTTAATTGATTAATTGTCTTGTATAATATGCTGCATTTAAGTATAGAGTGTTTTGTAGTATTTTTACTCTTGGAAGGCTGTGCAAGTCGAGGCACTAAGTGTTTCATTAAAATTGCTTACTTCTTGGATCGGTGGACTTGGTGGTATTTTAAGAGTTTCTAAAAGCAGTTGTTTAAAGCCAGAAATCTGTATTTGGCTGGGTGTTCCAGGATACGTGTCTCAACCTATTGTCTGCAAGGATAACAGTGCATGCAAAGCATGGAAACTTTTTTGCTTCCACAGCATTTTCTGTGCTGCTCAGCAGGACAAAAGTTGTCAGATCACTAGGCATTTAAGATATTAACGTCAGTTATTCCCTGAGATACTATGGCCATGATGGTCAATGAAAAATTCCATACAGAAATGCATTGTTATTGTGATTCTGCATGTATTCAGATGGTTCCACAGTTATGACATCTTATCTTGACTGGCATAGGAAGGTGTGCCCCCCAAAACGTAGTCTCTTATTTGGATCAAGGCTAGATGTGTACATTTGTGAGGCAGATTTAGAAAATGATGCAATCTCTCATTATTTTCATAACCATTGATAATCAGCCCCATATGTGCTCCCTTGAACACCATTTGCCTTGTTGGTGTCTCTCTTGCATTATACATTGACTGCTCATTGCTATTCAAAAACAAGCACACTGTTTGGACAGTCCACACAGTGTTCCCATTGTAAATGAAGCATATACTAATAGAAAAAAGTCTGGCCACTGAAGTACCACTGAGTGTCCTGACTTTCTTTTGGCATATGCTGGATGACACCAAAACGTGAGAAAAGTCAAGTATGTTCTATAAAATGAAGGAAGCATCAATATACCTGATTTTCTTTGCATTTCTCCACTGTCCCTTGTAAAAGTCCCAATTTTCTAAACATGCTAAAACAGCAATGGAGTTTCGAGATTCTTTTTTGTCCATTACTTCTCCTGCACTACACTGATGTACAGTGTAAGCATGGGAATGCAAGTCCAATATGCATGTGCAATACCCTCAGTAAACAAGGAAGAACATTGGTGGAGAATGAAGTGTTGTTATACAATGCAATTATTTAAAAAACATAAGTAACTACTTTCTTAAATACTGTCATTATATACAAGCAAAAATCCACCTCTGTTGTCGGCATATCTGGGTTTACCCATGGTTGGCATTGTTTAATCACTTTGGCTTCACCCTCCTGATCAAACTACACCAACCATAGGTGAATCCTGATATAACCATGCACAGTTGTGGATTATCATTTAACTATGTGATACAAGTGCATGGTTTGGAATCCCACAGAGCAAAAGGATTGCTTTGATGATGGCCACATCCCACAAAGACCAGAACATATGTCCTCCACCTTCTGAATGTTTGCATGGAGTCATTCTGTGCTCACAGTAAGGTCATCAAAATCCACTCTGTTCATGTTCACATTGACTTCTGATACATCTTCAGGAAACAGACCACTTCGCTACCATTTCAGCAGTCACATTTATAATAATTTCTATGGGAACTGCCACTGATCTGTGACTGTGTTGCTATCCACCCTTATCTATTGGGCTTGAATGTTTAACACCTACTGTGCATTTGACTTTGAAAATTCTCCTTAGTCTCATATTACCTTTTCATGCTAGTGAGCACTACAAGTTGAAACTAAGAAGGCCCTTCCATAGACTGCTAACATTTTGTTTGCCTTCCCAGTATTTAGTTCACACTGCAATACTTAGAGTGTTAATCAATTGCTTCCATCTTACTTTATCAACCACTTCTCAGGAACAAGCCTGTAATTAGTGTTTCTATTTTGCCCCTGGTGAGACAGGGAGAAGAGAGTTCTAGGTTTCCTAAGTACTACCAATCATGGAGAAATCTAAAAAGTGCTTCTTGGATACCAGTGTGGAATTAATGATCTATTATGTTTCTAGTGAGAAAAGGAGATGAGAGGCATTATTTTCCTTTCATTAGAGGCTTCCAGTAACTGAAATGTCTGCAAACTGCCTGTTGGCAGCCAGTATAAAAGTATTGCTACTGTGTTTGATTCTGGTCAGAGAAGGGAAAGAAGGGCATTGGTCCACAATGTTCTGTCACTGGACAATGAGTTTCCTTTACTGATGTGGTTGCTGTCTTAGTGGAAACCTCTTCAGCTTTAATTCATAAATATTGGGCTGTTGTACTTGCAAGTAAGGATATCTTCGTAAAGAAGACTACAACATGTATTCATACCCCTTTTATATCTGGGGTGAGGTTTCTGATCACCAAAGAGCCTGTCACCTGCTCCTCGGGATTTGGATTTGAATTAGGGCTGCTGTTCTGCTTTGAGTGAGAGAAGGAGTAAAAAGGTATTTTTTCCTGTCTGAGTGTAGATGAGGTGAGTCCAGCACTAGTAATAACCAAGTAGAAGCTAATGAACAAATCAGCACTCTTCTTTTTTGACAAACTTCTGTTTTATCACTATGTTCTGCTAAATTAATCATCATCTAACTTAACTTCAGATTACCACACTAAATACCTCACCCATACATCCTCAGGGTCTTTTTAGTCGTCTTCCTCCAGCCCCTGAGTATTACAACCAGCAGCTATTCTCCACTCTTTGATAACATTTCTCTAAATCTACTCTCACCCTACCTGTGGCCATTCTAATTGCATTAGGTTGACAGCAAGTTAGTTTAGCAACTAGCTTAAGCTTACCAACTGTTCACTGATAGTACATTCAGTGAGAGATGCACATATTTAAGAAACATGAACATAGACCTCTTGCATCAATCCATTATTGATAAGACATTTATCTTCATAACATTACGTTGGTCACAACACACCACTAATTCCATATGTTATGATGAGACCACAAAGAAAAATTAGCTAAAGCCTCCCAGACCACACAGTAAAAGATATTAGCATCCAGTGCACAAGGCAACACCTACTCCTTCTCCATTCAAACAAACTGCAACTATACACAGATCCTTTGAGTCAACAAGAAAGCAGATCTAAACCTCGAAGGCCCAATAAGTGTGCTTTTATAAAAGGAAAAGTTTTTGTCAAAGGAGACACTATAGGTAGGCATACAGATTCCATACTCATCAGATAGGACATGAATATGGTGACTGTGATCTTACTGTCTGGTTTATTACCCATAATGTCATAAAGGCCATAAGGTCCCTTAAACCAGAAAAAAATATGACTTGTGTCTTAGTGTGGGCCCATGTGGGAGTGAATGACCTAAGGTGCTCCAGCCAGAGTAATATACACACACACAGAGACATCATGAAGCTTACTATGCATGCTTTTTAGGCAGAAAAGGCATTGGTCTTAAGTAGTATCTTTCCTTCACCAAGAATGATACCTAAATACCAAGCAAGATAACTGGCTTTAACAACTGGCTAAGAAGTTGCTATCATTCTACTTGGATGCATTATGGGTTGGCATGGGATGAGATGGTAGTTAAGACTTCATCTTTCACCAGGGATGGCTTACATCTCTCATACCAAGGCTTCACCATACTAGCTGAAGCCTTTGCTGCACTTATAGCATCTTTTTAAGCAGAATGTCCCTAACATGACATTCTTACAAAGCCACCTCAAAGCCAAATCCAGGCAACAGCATGATGGCATTATTCAGTTCTAAGTGTCTAAACAGAAAAAAATCCAGAACTAAACTCCCTCAACTTAAAACCCATACAAATCTGTGTAGCTACTGTGACAGTTTCAGGGTAGTAACAACACTGCCTGTATATCAGGGTTTATTGTCTATCATACCTTCTGGCCTTTAGGAATCTGTAGGGGAAGTATCTGTATTTGTCAGAAACACCATCAATTCACATCAGATTATTAACAACCCTTACTAGGAGTTCTAGATCATCCTTAACAAATCTAACTATTACTTAATTTCCAACTAGAGATCCACATCAATGTCCCACAAACATCCCGGAATTTGTTTTAATACAACTTAGTGGTTAAATA